>NW_015542355.1:554218-559660 GCF_001515605.1 Sinocyclocheilus anshuiensis
CCCACTTTCTCTTGAGATTCAGTTCTCGGACAGATGTCCTGACATTTTCCTTTAGATTTGCAGATATAATTCAGAATTCATTGTTCCATTAATGATGGCAAGCCATCCTGGCCCAGATGCAGAAAAACAGGCCCAAACCATGATACTACCACCACCACGTTTCACAGATGGGATGAGGTTCTTATGCTGGAACACAGTGTTTTCTTTCTCCAAACATAACGCTTCTCATTTAAACCAAAAAGTTCTATTTTGGTCTCATCTGTCCACAAAACATTTCTCCAGTAGCAGCTCTGGCTTGTCCACATGATCTTTAGCAAACTGCAGGCTGGCAGTAATGTTCTTTGGATGCACCATGCACACCGTGGTTGTTCAGTGTT
The DNA here is from genome assembly GCF_001515605.1 of Sinocyclocheilus anshuiensis. Classification (NCBI taxonomy): domain Eukaryota; kingdom Metazoa; phylum Chordata; class Actinopteri; order Cypriniformes; family Cyprinidae; genus Sinocyclocheilus; species Sinocyclocheilus anshuiensis. The sequence continues at coordinate 554,596 of NW_015542355.1, forward strand.
CTCCTGATGGTGGACTCATGAACATTAACATTAGCCAATGTGAGAAAGGCCTTTAGCTGGGGTTCTTTGCAACCTCACAGACTATTACACGTCTTGCTTTTGGAGTGATCTTTGTTGGTCAACCACTCCTGTGGAGGGTAACAATGGTCTTGAATTTGACTGTGGATTGTGGAGTCCAAACTCTTTAGAGATGGCTTTGCAAACTTTTCCAGCCTGATGAGCAACAACAACTCTTTTTCTGAGGTCCTCAGAGATCTCCTTTGCTCATGACATAATTCACTTCCACAAACATGATCAGATTTTGAAAGATCCCGGTTCTTTAAATAAAACAGAGCAGGCACTGACACCTGATAGTCATCCCGCTGGTTGAAAACACCAATGAACAGATGGACTCTAACTTCACCTTCAAATTAACAGCTAATCCTAGAGTTTCACATACTTTTGCCACTCACAGATATTTAATATTGGATAATTTTCCACAATAAATAGATGACAAAGTATATATTTGTCTCATTTGTTTGATTGGACTAAAACAGAAACTAAAACCATTACAAAAAAACATCCATTATTATTAATCTATTAGTATTATTATTACATTAACTGAAATAAAAGTAACTTGAAGTAACCTGAAGTACTAAAATAACTAAAACTCAAACTGAAATAAAAAATCATTAAGAACAATAAATAATACATAAAATAAAATAATAAAAATAAAAAACAACAAAATGACTGAAATAAAAAAACACAGAAAATATAAAAAATAATTACAAAAAATAAAATAATTAATAACAAATTAATAAGAGTTAATAATTTAATAAAATAATTTAAAATATTTATAAAAACTATAATAATGTAGTATATCAATGATACTAAAATAACACTGGTATAAACACTAGTGGCATTATTAGCCATGCTAGGATGGGCATTTGTAAATGTGGAGTGGACAACAAAAATCTAAATAATATTTAAATAGAATGGTTAGAAATTACTGAATTATTAATATTATTATTTTGCTTTCTTTTCAAACAAAGATGCCCTAAAACTTTAATTTTCAAGGGAGAAATTAATGGCTTAATTTAATCAGTTTACTGTTATCGAACACCAGAGAGTTCCCTTGATTTTCTAGTAGAACTGCTATTTATTTGTTGCAGACTCCAAAGATACTATAGCTCTTTTCAAAAAGAATATGTCATGGTAAATATCCTGAAGATTAGCGTCAAGGCAATCAGTTTATTATGTGATAAAGCGCTGCACAGAAAAGCAGCTTATTTAGTGAAATAAAGCATCTGCTCCATTGCCTATTCAGGCAGAACAGCCTCTAGTCTCCATTTTAGGAATTGTTGCATATTTTTGTTCAGAGGTTGTTATGTCTGTCTAAAAAAGGGTTTTTGAATGAGTTTGGGAAATGAACTCGAACTTAGATTTCCCAGCTGAGCACCACAATGTAATGTGCACCAACCACTAAGCCACAGCTCTGTAACTTGGCAAAAGTAAATCAATCTAAAAGTTTGAATTTGTCGTTTAATTCCCTGCTGTAAATGTTCATTCCTCTCTTTGCATTAGTTTGACTGAGATGAATACTCCCTCAATTAGCTTTCTAATGAATGGATTTAATTAGCTCTTGATCTCGTTGCCAGTGTTTGCAGCATTTCTGCACAGCCTCAGATTTAAAAGGAAGGAAGGAAAGAAAAAAGAGAGAAAATCATCAAAAAAGCAAAACTATCACAAGGAGAGCGTTAGCTTTTTTTGCATATAGCAACACAGTTATGAAGACGTGGCATACTGATGAAACAATGTGTTTGAATATTATAATTGTGTGTTTATCCATTATAATTGTGTTTGCATTGGAGTGATCAAATTTCCTATCAAATAGAGTGGGCTGAACAAGATGGGCTTCTGCTGTCTGACATGCTAGACTCAAATCAATGTTGAAAAAGCCGATAACATCTCATTGATTCATTTTAAATGGCAATGTCACTCTTATCTCCTCAAGTTCAGCACACTCTACAAATCTGAGACTATATACCTGTATTAGGATTTGATGATTACATCTCAACTGCACCTTATTTCAGAAGGTAAAAGGAATGAAATCATCACTTTTGGGGGGAAAAGCATGCGCTAAAGTAATCTTCCATAGCTTTTTCTGCCTACTTAGACAGGAAGAGACCTAAATTACATGTAATGTGACTAATCACAGTTCATTTTGTTGTTTGTAGTGATTAAGAACAGGGTTACCTGAAATAGATTATGCCAAAAAAAAAAATTACGAAATAAAATAAATGTTACTGAAATAAAAAAATATATATAAATAGAAAATAACTTATTTCAGCTAGTTGCCAGGGCACCATTTCTCATTTTTTTTAGTTTAACCTAAAGCACAAAACTAAAATAGATTATGCCACAATAGAACAGTGTAAGGGGAAAAGAAAATAGCACAGCAGCCTTGACGAAAATCAATCAATAAATAAATATACACAAATATACATATCTTTATTTATATATTTTTTTAATTTGAATGTATATATGAATTTATTGCTGCATATATAAATATATATATATATATAACAAAAGTTTAACAAAAATTTAAGTAAAATTAACATGAAATCAGAAAATATAAAAATAAATTCTAATTCAAAAGAGTAATAAAATCTATAATAGTATCTCGATACTAAAGTAACACTATACTGCAAATTAGTGTTACTTTAGTATCATTGAGATAATATTATAGTTTTTATTACTGTTTTGAATTAGAATTAATTTTTATATTTTCTGATTTCATGTTAATTTTACTTACATTTTTGTTAAATGTTTGTTTTATGGTTATTTTCATTGTGTTTTGCGTTTTTTTTCACGTCTATATAGTTTTATTCATTTTTTTGTTTTGTTTTTGTTTTAGATATTTTAGTGCATCGAAACTTAATACAATTAGAAATGTTGCCTTGGAAACTAGCTGAAAGTGTTTTTTTATGTTATTTCAGTTAACAATGATTTTATTTCAAGTGATGAAATTTGTTTGTACTTTTTTTGTTTTCAGTTATACTATATATAGCTGTAATAGCTATAATAACCCTGCTGCATATATATATATATATATATATATGTAATATAGTTATATAGTTATATATAATAATATATAACTTTTGATGTAAATGCCAAAGCTGTGTTACACAGCGGCACATATAGATACTCAAAAAAAGGGTTTAATCATAGGGTGCTGCAAAAAGATCTTCCTGTTCTGCTCCAGTTGAAATGCCATTCTTGCAGTTTCGTTGACGCCACTTTCCTTTTCCAATTGTCTCATCGATACTTGTGAGGAGGAGGTTGGCCCAGGCTGAGCACTCTGAGAGAGGTTGTGTTTGCACTTATCGTGTCAGTTGCTGCTCATTTGGCTCAGGAAGGTCTTCGGGTCTTTACTAGAACTTTCTAAACTTACAGACAAGCTTTGGGGTCTGGAATGCCAGAGGCTAAGATTCAGTGACTCAGAGTGAAATCAAAGTCTTACGTCCCTCATTTCTCAACAACAGGCCTGTGTGCAAACAAAGCACCTGTGTGTAGTTGCATTGTTTGTAACCGCCGGCTTGGCAAATCCAGTAAAAATTCCTAGATATTGTGTTCTACACATCACACATCATCGTGGGATGGTACACATCAATATTTTCACTGAGCTGTCTTTGTGCTGTAGGTACATAATCCATAATCCGGGATGGCTGGCTGTTAAAATCGAGGCGACAGTTTGCAGCCCAACATGTTAATATTCATCCCACTGTTATGTCTTGTTGTAAAGCAGACCTTTGTTCTGTTGTGTTACATAAACATTGCCATGAATATTTATGGAATCTATACACACGTGCATGCTCAAAGAGCCTTTATTATTGTATACACATACACTGTGATTGTGAACTTGCTTGCTTTATAAGTGACCTTTTGTCTTCCGTACAAAGATGAAAATAAACATGGGCTTGAGGTTTCATCAATCAGGCGAACAAATTATTTGAAAATATTTCATCCTGCATAACCATCTCCCACATGTTGGCCCACATGAGATTCTTCTCAAATACATTACATCTTATGAAACCTGCCTATATATTCAGGAATGGTCCAGTTGTATACCATTTAATTTTTCTGTTTATTTTTTATTAGACAGATCGAAAAGAATGCTTGGTAATAGGCCTTTTATTTTTCGAATCAGAAAAACAACTGCCTAAATAATTGTTGCAATTAGCTATCACAACTTTGCGTTAGAATTTAACATTACAATAATGTTTTCCAAACTAATTTTTGTATCATTCGAAGTATCAACGTACAATTTAAACAAAAAAGTTTTGACACTTGAGAAACTGTATCAATGCTATATCGGTAAATATATTGAAGCACTAAACCTTTTTTACGAAATCCTTTGATGGAAACATGGCTAGTGATGCATAAATAATTAATTATCTTTTGCTTTTCATTTTATTTTATATTATTTTTGCAATATAGTGATGAAAATGAGTTTGTGTTTATTGTATATTGTATCATTTATTTAATTATTTTAAAATGAATTCATTATTTATAAATTATTTAAAAATCATCAATTGTGCATCACAGTAAAATTTTATTTTTTGACTTTATGCTGATTTAAATAAAAAATGTAAAAATCATTATTACAGCATTTTTACTATACGATTACTGCATTACAGTAATGCTAATTTAATGAGAATCACCATTTAGAATAAAATAAATTACCAGACAAACAACAACAACAAACCTTTAGAAGTAAAGTCTTCTGACACATTATAGTATTGAACATTTTGGGGAGATATGTATGTATGTATGTATTTATGCAAAACATAATTCCTTATTACACAGCTCTGTGGAATACTTTAATCTTATTAGTCAGTTGTAGAATTTAGCCATCAAATGTTGCTCAATAATGACTGTTGCCCATAGTAATAGTGATTAACTGACCGCTTGTCTGGGAAATGTGTACATATGTATTCATAAAATAATTTCAACTAATATTTCATGTCCATATATTTATGTATTTAATAAAGTTGCCACGTAATAACTAAGATAATGTACAGGG
>NW_015542355.1:560136-563317 GCF_001515605.1 Sinocyclocheilus anshuiensis
ATATATATATATATATGTAATATAGATATATAGTTATATATAATAATATATAACTTTTGATGTAAATGCCAAAGCTGTGTTACACAGCGGCACATATAGATACTCAAAAAAAGGGTTTAATCATAGGGTGCTGCAAAAAGATCTTCCTGTTCTGCTCCAGTTGAAATGCCATTCTTGCAGTTTCGTTGACGCCACTTTCCTTTTCCAATTGTCTCATCGATACTTGTGAGGAGGAGGTTGGCCCAGGCTGAGCACTCTGAGAGAGGTTGTGTTTGCACTTATCGTGTCAGTTGCTGCTCATTTGGCTCAGGAAGGTCTTCGGGTCTTTACTAGAACTTTCTAAACTTACAGACAAGCTTTGGGGTCTGGAATGCCAGAGGCTAAGATTCAGTGACTCAGAGTGAAATCAAAGTCTTACGTCCCTCATTTCTCAACAACAGGCCTGTGTGCAAACAAAGCACCTGTGTGTAGTTGCATTGTTTGTAACCGCCGGCTTGGCAAATCCAGTAAAAATTCCTAGATATTGTGTTCTACACATCATCTGATTGAGTGGGATGGTACACATCAATATTTTCACTGAGCTGTCTTTGTGCTGTAGGTACATAATCCGTTCAAACAGATGGCTGGCTGTTAAAATTGAGGCGACAGTTTGCAGCCCAACATGTTAATATTCATCCCACTGTTATGTCTTGTTGTAAGGCAGACCTTTGTTCTGTTGTGTTACATAAACATTGCCATGAATATTTATGGAATCTATACACACGTGCATGCTCAAAGAGCCTTTATTATTGTATACACATACACTGTGATTGTGAACTTGCTTGCTTTATAAGTGACCTTTTGTCTTCCGTACAAAGATGAAAATAAACATGGGCTTGAGGTTTCATCAATCAGGCGAACAAATTATTTGAAAATATTTCATCCTGCATAACCATCTCCCACATGTTGGCCCACATGAGATTCTTCTCAAATACATTACATCTTATGAAACCTGCCTATATATTCAGGAATGGTCCAGTTGTATACCATTTAATTTTTCTGTTTATTTTTTATTAGACAGATCGAAAAGAATGCTTGGTAATAGGCCTTTTATTTTTCGAATCAGAAAAACAACTGCCTAAATAATTGTTGCAATTAGCTATCACAACTTTGCGTTAGAATTTAACATTACAATAATGTTTTCCAAACTAATTTTTGTATCATTCGAAGTATCAACGTACAATTTAAACAAAAAAGTTTTGACACTTGAGAAACTGTATCAATGCTATATCGGTAAATATATTGAAGCACTAAACCTTTTTTACGAAATCCTTTGATGGAAACATGGCTAGTGATGCATAAATAATTAATTATCTTTTGCTTTTCATTTTATTTTATATTATTTTTGCAATATAGTGATGAAAATGAGTTTGTGTTTATTGTATATTGTATCATTTATTTAATTATTTTAAAATGAATTCATTATTTATAAATTATTTAAAAATCATCAATTGTGCATCACAGTAAAATTTTATTTTTTGACTTTATGCTGATTTAAATAAAAAATGTAAAAATCATTATTACAGCATTTTTACTATACGATTACTGCATTACAGTAATGCTAATTTAATGAGAATCACCATTTAGAATAAAATAAATTACCAGACAAACAACAACAACAAACCTTTAGAAGTAAAGTCTTCTGACACATTATAGTATTGAACATTTTGGGGAGATATGTATGTATGTATGTATTTATGCAAAACATAATTCCTTATTACACAGCTCTGTGGAATACTTTAATCTTATTAGTCAGTTGTAGAATTTAGCCATCAAATGTTGCTCAATAATGACTGTTGCCCATAGTAATAGTGATTAACTGACCGCTTGTCTGGGAAATGTGTACATATGTATTCATAAAATAATTTCAACTAATATTTCATGTCCATATATTTATGTATTTAATAAAGTTGCCACGTAATAACTAAGATAATGTACAGTGCACTCTTAAAAAAAAAAAAAAAAACCTGACTGCACATTCTCATTTACTTTTGACTTTGGGGTGAAATTCACTCTGTAAAGATAACTAGGCTTGGGCCTTCATTACTCCAGTATCAGACGAGAAAAGCAAACCACGTTATGACAAGTGAATCGCACACATTTGTTCAGTAACCGATTTCCTTCAACGCTGCGGTCGCATCCCCATGTGAATTACAGCCTCTCAGCCCGGCAGGCTTGATGTGTTTCACATGAACTCAAGTTCTTTTTTTTTCTTTCCGTTCTGTAGATTTAGCCATTGATAAATGGTACACAGTTTCTTAACCTTCTGCTGGAAGCAGCACCTCGACAACAGACCTTCCCTCCTGTCTGCAAGGGCACTGCACGGGTGGAGGCCCAGCCTAATGAAACAGATTTAGAGTCACTGGCGTTTATATTAACTCTGCACGGACCTGTGAAATATGCTGAAAACAGAATAAATCACACCGCACCTTCCTCTCGCAAGGCAGCTTTAAGGTGAAGTTAATCCAAACGAGGGCGTCCTCGCCATCCATACTTCACAGACACACAGTGAAATTAGAAGCAGAGGAAATGCATTAAAAAAGTAGTGCTCTGAATAGATCAATGGCACTTAATTAAAAAGAGAGTGATTCTAAACAATGAATCTGAGCGTGTTTTCAATGGTGGATGAGCCAGACCCCCTCCCCTCTATCAACAGCAACAATGGTGGGTAAGGACTTGCCCATCGATTTTTAACTGCAGTCCTCAGTTCTATTTTTTTCGACCGAGGGCAACGTTGATTACTAATGAGGTGTCACAAGTTGCGTCGTTTGATGAGTTTCAGCTAAATCTTTGTCTACCTTGCACTTTAATTTGATTGATTGGGTGAATTAATTTACTTAATCAAGCTCTTTATGAGACTCCTTTGTAAGCCTGAAGTATCTTTGATTCATGCTGGTTTTGTGGAATAGTAATGTGACCAGTGGCGGCTCGTGGGTTTTAAAATAGAGGAGGCACACTAATTGTATTGGTCTGGGATCCCTGCCGATTATTATTATTATAATTTGCTTAACCACTTTAAAATGGCTTTTTGGTTGCTTTTAGTCAGAAAACGTAAAGAAAACGACATACATACAGCAAGATAATATAATTTCACTTACCTGGCCTATCACTTGAAGCAAACATCCATCCCTTCTTAAAAGTC
>NW_015542355.1:563437-614927 GCF_001515605.1 Sinocyclocheilus anshuiensis
ACCACCTGCAACAGCGACACGTGACAATAAGCGACATGGGATTCTATTTTAGGAACGGTTTTTATTTTCTGCTACGTCGCAGCAAGAGCAATATACAAAATATGACAGTGATAATCTCAGGTAATGATTGTGTGCTTTATTCAATGTTAAAAGTGTCTAATGTGAGTTTGAATATTATTTTGCTTTATCTTTATAGGAATATTAAGGATTATTTATATAAGACTTGCTTTCAACATAATGTCTGTGCTGTCGATTAACACGGATAGAAAATGTGTTTGCAATCAACACAAAATTTATGGAAACTTACAGAGCAGAAGTGTGTTGCTTGTAATTTTGTTAAATTTACGTCAGTTCTTTATAAAAAACAAACAAACAAAACAATATGAAATGTTTTTGAGCAGCACAAGGGCTGAATTCTGCCAACAATACCAAGCCAAGGGCCACTGACCTATTACAATTATTATATTATTGTTGCTTTTGTTAAAATAGTCACAAGAAGGTCACAAGATAAATATTCAGATTTCTTTCTCCAGTAGTCTGTTTTATTCAAACAATTATGAACATGTTTGCATTTAGATACAGAAGAACTTTGCCTGTTGAATATTAAAAACAAATGAACAAACAAAAAATCTGGATCTCCATGTCTGCCATGCAAATCAACTGTTCCTGTCACATTGTATCTACACTGGACGCGACAAAGCATTGCAAATCATTTGAACGTTGTGTCAGTGCGTTATAAATAGAATGAGTCAGCAGTTTACTGTCGGGGATTTGTCGTGTCGCGCCGCATCCAAGACAGCATCATTATAACGAGTTCTATTGTATTTTATTGTGTCGCGCCGCGCCGCTCGCATCCGGTGTAGACACGATGTAAGTTAATGTAGCTTTCTGATGCTGCGTTTGAATTTTCATGCCACATTATTTGAAATTAGCGCAGGCCAAACTTTGTTCTCTCATGGGCCGGATGTGGCCCGCGGGCTGCCTATTGAGGAGCCCTGCTGTATATATATTAACAAAAAATTATAAAAATCTACCTTGCTGAGAATTAAAACTCAAAAACATAAAACATTTCAAAATGTCCCTTCCTATATCCTTGACACAATGGTTCTACTTTCAAAAAAGCTGCGGTTGCATATCGTAAACATTTATTTGTATTGCTGCCTACTGTATATCTGCTAAGCTTCCATTATAAGTGCATTTAATGCCTCTTGTTAGTTAATACACACTGGGAGATGAATCAAAAGTATTTTTTGGTAATAATCAACGGCATGTCACAGATACTATACTTATTATTTCATGCAGATTAAGACAATCTCAGCTGTTCTTGCTAATTTGTTTCAGTGCCAAGCGTCGTTGCTCAGCTACACAGTAGGAGGACCCTCAAATCCGATGTCTCGCTGTTTTTTTTTACATTGTCAAGCATGAAATAGTTGCATGTGTTCAGAGTTTGACTGGTAATTCATCACAGAGCGCTGGTGATGTAATAATTCAACCACTATAAATCATAGCCTTGATGCACCACCATGCACATCAATTGATATTATACTCATAATTACAATTCATTCTGGGAGAACACAGTCAGGAGAAGTCATTTGATTTTCTATAAAACGGGTTTACTGTCATGCCAGGCACCTCACAATAATGACAATGCAGCACAACAACAACAACAACAACAACAACAAAAATCTGCTCGGTTCTCCCTTGAGTGCTTAGGAGGCAGTGGGATACTTCACAACAAACCCGCAAAGGAGGACTAATTTTCAAACACTTTTGCTCTTAATGCATTTGGAAGCCGTTCTCCCATGGTTAATGCCTTTGGCGCTGAATCTTTGAACAAAATTGTGATTTGAACCTGATAAACAGCGAGGTGAATACAACCCTGGCTTAATAAATTTCACTCATTACAGAGAAAAGCTCTGCATACCTTGATTAATGACTCCTTCCTAATTATACATATAGTTTTGGAAGGCATTTGATGATCTCATCTCCTTGGATATATATCATTTTTTTATTGCCAGGAGTCTGATATTGAGTTTCTTCATGTACGTATATGAGCTTATTCTGCGTCGTAATAAGGTTTGACGGTCGAGGATTTGGCACAGGGATTCCAGCTCCTGAAAGTGGGGTTGTAAACTTTTTTTTTTTATGGCAGGACTGAGTTGAGTATCATATAGGATATAAAATCGATGCTGTATGAAATAGTCTCTTTTCTTACAGTATAAATAATGATTTGGTCAGAATTTGTGGTTAAAAGTATCAATATAGTGGGAATGAAGGTCTACTGAGGGAAAGGGATCTAAGATTATCTAAGATTTATTTGCCCTCCAATGTCTGCCCCATTCAGTGGTGTTGGAGAATATGCAGTACAAAACCACTCCAGACTAAAAAACAAAACAAAAAAATCAATCAGTATTTGTGTGCATTAAACAATTTATACAAGTCATTTCTATATATTTTCATTATTTATTTCATTTATTAATATGAGAATGCTTTAAGTTTCCAATAAAAGCTATTTTTTTTCCTGTGTATCGATTATGCACGTTTTTTCACAAAATCCATAGTTAAAAAAAAAAAACAGGCCGATTCCATGTGGGCCTGTAGTGGTTTTTTTTCTGGCATGTGGTGTTTTTTTCTGGACCACATCAAAAGAAAGTGAACTGCAGGCTTGATTGAGAAATATATAAGGCTTAATACATTTCATCACTTTTTTTTATTGTCCCTGAATAGTGTATCCACACACATGATAATGCAATAGAAAAAGTTTTTGGAGTAATGTGAATTTTTTCCCCTTGCCGTCACTGAAAGGAGCATGCAGTAGACCTCAAACCAAAGTATATAAAGGCTTTTTTTCTCAGGCTGCCACAAGGGTTGAGCATCTGTAGTGTGGGTGGCCTTCAATGCCAGGCCATGGCAGAACCAGCCACCTATGGGGAAAGAGACGGGATCCGAATGACTGCATTGTGTGGATGAAAGTGCACTGCAAACATGTGCAGTGACATGTGGAGTAGGTTTGACACCGTACCGTGGAATTCTAAATCAGATGGGTGTAAAACAGAATTCGAGCAATCACTCTTGCATTCTGGGGATAGCTGCTTAGCAATTAAGTAAGACTTCAAAAGCAATCACAGGTACCTTGAAATTTTCAGATGCGACCTTGCAGGCAGATGCGAATGCTATTGATACTATTACTCAATGCTGTTTAGCATAAGCCAGTAGCAGGACATAAATCTCAGGAGAGGATCTCATAGATTGGATCCGAATGGGCCTTTAAACAGCCGGATGGCTGTCGCCATAACCCCGGTCAGCCAATCCATTCTCTGCGGACCACTTTTAAACCACTGCTTAAATTGGCAGTAACAGCCTGGAAGGTATGTAAGGCAAATCAAGCAGTAACTCTTAAACCAGACTGATGCATTTGTGTGAGAGAGAAGACAAGGTTTTGAAAGTGCGTTGCGGGTGATATATGGTTTCAAGAGTTTGATTGATGACAAGAGAAGCATATACATGCCGTTTGTATTTCATTTGTTCAAAAAAAACTAAAGCAATAGTGAAGTTTAAATCGAGGTGCAACCCAAATAAATAGAAAATGGGCAACCTCAAATTGAAATTAAATAGTAATGGCTGTCTGTTTCATTGTTTCATTGCAAGTCAGTCTTTTTAAGAACTTACAAAACAGAGTTAAATTAAAATTAAATAATCATATGCATTTTTACAAATTTCTATCCATCAGGGGTCGGGAACCTATGCGATTTTTAAATAACCTGACTCTTTGACAAAAATCATGTGGCTCACCAGATCTCTCACCCTTTACCAACAAATGATCTATTACAAAAATTATACATCACTAGAGATCAGCAATTCATTGGTTGTAGAGACTACATAAGCTGATAAAAGGTTTAAAATAATAATACATTTTTTTGTACCGAAAAGTGCGCGTTCAGCGCTGTTCGCGAGAGTCACGACAGCAAACTGATAACGTAGAGCTAATAAACTCAGATTCAAGCTGCTACGTAGCTTGTTTGTGGTAATAGCGAAAAGAAAGATGTTTTTAAACTGCAGAAAAAGTGTAAAAGTATGTAAAAAAGTGACAGGACTGAAACATATACTTTGTTTTATAGAAGATGGTGTTCTCCTGTGCCAAGAGCCAGTATGAAACATTAAGCCGGTTACTTTAACTTTTTCCGCGCAGCTTTCAGCGGGTGGGACTGTTAGCGTTATTAATAAAGTAACGTGAATGAATGAGACAGTAAAGAGCGGGACATTCTTGAAGGCAGACAGTATTCAAAACTCAAAGCCGCGAAACGGAACTTAATCCGCTTCTGACTGCGCTTTTTCAGCGCTGTAAAGTTAGTTTTAGGTTCGATATTCGATATTCTATAGAGTCGACAGTCCTACAAAGATACCACTACCACGATTAGTTTTAACAATATGCAACAACTTTGTATCGACATGAAAATATTATTTAAAAACCGCCAACAATACTTGTACAATACAAGTGTATTGTAGCAGCAAATTTAAACCGGAGAAAGCTTTGACGTGCTATAGCAGCGCTTGATGCGTAAGAGACCGTCTGACAATTCCACCGATTGGGTTTAAAACGTCCAATATATTTTAACTAACGTGACTTTTAACATTTAAAATAAAACATTGCCAAACTGTAAATGTTGTAGTGCATTCCTAGTGGCCAGACTGATTTACTACAGGTGAAGGTTTGCCAATATCTTCCTTACTGTACACACAGTACATAATTATTCTGAGAAAAAAAATAGTAAAATTCATCAAAGGTTTTTTTTTTCATGTTCCAAAGGCTGTAGTACATTCCTAGTGGCCAGACTGACTTACTGCGGGTGAAATTTTGCCAATATCTCCCTTACTGTACATACAGTACATAATTATTCTTATAAAACAATTACTGTCATTCACCAAAAGTTTTTTTTTTTTATGTGCCAAAGGTTGTAGTACATTCCTAGTGGCCAGACTGACTTACTACAGGTGAAAGTTTGCCGATAAATTTTGCCAATATCTCCCTTACTGTACATACAGTATATAATTATTCTTAGAAAACAATTACTGTAATTCACCATAAGGTTTTTTTATGCTCCAAAGGCTGTAGTACATTCCTAGTGGCCAGACCGACTTACTACAGCTGAAATTTTGCCAATATCACCCTTACTGTACATACAGTACTTAATTATTGTTAGAAAACAATTAATGTAATTCACAATAAGGGTTTTGTTATGTTCCAAAGGTTGTAGTACATTCCTAGTGGCCAGACTGACTTACTACAGGTGAAAGTTTGCCAATATCTCCCTTACTGTACATACAGTACATAATTATTTTTAGAAAACAATTACTGTAATTCATCAAATGGGTTTTTTGATTTGGACATGTTGGTGTCATATCTTTCACTTGGATGTTATAAGTTGCACTGAGTAAATGCAGCTGGATAAAACTAAAACTGTCTGTCTACAATTCAGGCTGCATAGCAACAACATGTGATTATTTTAAAGGGGGGTGATTATTTTCTATACCCGCTGTAAATATACAATATGTAAATATATAAATATTACATACACACTAATAAATAATAATAATAACCTTTAGGTTTTATGTACAAAACGGGACATTTTCAAATACAATAAAAAACTATTTCTATTTTGCTTTCAGAAGTATGTAGTGTTCAACAACAAAGACATCTGCATTTGGTTTTTACTAGTATTTCTTGTTAAAATGAACTATACAGGAATGTGATGTCGGAAATCTTGATTTTGTGTTCATGCTCCTCTTTTTGATGATTTTTGCTTACCCATTCTTTTCTTTTATCTGTCTATGGATGCTTGTAACCTAACATTAGCCTGAAATGACTACCTTATTGAGGGAAGAAAATCCTATATTGCAATTTAAGGCAGACTAATTGAAAAGCAACAATTGCAGGGTCATTAACAAGGTAAAAGAGGCAGATAAAACAAATTAAATTTCCCTTTGCCAATTTTGCCATGCTAGTTTCTAATGGAAAGGGAAGCCATTATACAGTGGTAAATTGCATTTTGTCAGACTGATTTTTTTATTAATTTTTTTCAGAAGAACGCAGAATGAATGATCTGTGCATAAAATTCAATTGTGCATCCAGAACTGTGACATTTACAAAAACACCTACATCAAAAAGCCTGAACGAAATGTGCACTCAAACAAGCAGCAATGCAAAATAAATGTTGCATAATCCTGTTTATTCCTGTCAAACTCATATGTAGTGACTCCGTGATGTTTGACTTGATTATACGCAATAGTTCTGATGCACTTAATGGGTAAGGCCTGCTGTAACCATGGAAATGTTGCTGTTACCTTGTGCTTTGCTCTTATATGATTTCTTCTTTCCTAGTGTAGCCTGTTCAGTAGTAATGAATGAGCCAAGTTAATTAATTAAAAGGACATGCTTTATTACGCAGCTGTGAACATTCCCATATTCGATCACAAGCTTGATTATTTCACTCACAAGCCCTTTAGGCATGTGCAGAGAAAGAGCTCATTTGGGGATAGTTACTTTCAGTGTAGTAAAGTAGATCATTGAATGCCCTATCAAAGTGACTAATAACGGTTTAGAAACAGCAAATGTCTTGGGATAGAGCCATTTAACTCTCCAAGATATGAGCTGGAGATTTCAGGGTGTAAAATAATTGAGATATTTTATTTTTATTTTATTGTTCCAGGCATTGTTCTTTTAGTATCATTGATATACTATCATGTTTTTATTGATATTTTAAAATATATTTTATTTTTAGATTTTTTTTTACTTTAAATTTTAGATAAAGTTTTAGTAATTTTGTTGTGTGATTTTGGAATATTTATATATATGTCTATATGGATTTTACTTATTTTTATTTATTATTTATTAGTTTTAGTTTATTTAGTACGTTAAGTTAAACTAAACAAATGACTGAATCATGTATTCCAGGAAGTGTGATAAACAATTCTTTTAAAACAATTTAATAAACAATTTGAATAAATTTATTATAAATGTATTATACATTTATTATTACATTTATTTATTGTTTTTATATCAAACGTAAAAAAAATTATAATCTCAATAAACAAGAGCAATTATTTTTATCGTCATTGTTGTATATATTGGATATTGTTGTATATATTATATAATGTATATATTGTATGTCGTTGTATATATTAGGCGATTTTGAAGATAATTTGACTTGGCACATTAATGTAGAATTTAACTGATGTGCAGTATCAGGTTTAGCTTTGAATGAGATTCATCCAGTCAACTGGAACTGTATGTTTTTAAAGGGGTGGTTCACTGTTTGTTTTTTCTAGGCTTGATTGTGTTTATGGGGTGCAGTCTAACATGTGTTAATGCTTCGTTTTTTAAAAAACGCATTATTTTTCACATAATTTACCTTTATTCCACACCGTTCTGTCCCTTGAGAGAGAGAGAGAGATGCAGAGCGTGTGCAGACTGCAGAGCAGGGGACGCGAGGAACAGTATTAAGAATGCTTTAGAACATTGATTTTGAAACTTGTGGATCCATTAGAATCGCTAGAAGACAGAATCGCGATTCATATATAAATAGATTTTAACGTGCACCTCTAGTTTTCTCTTCCTCTTCTCTAAAGCAGCGCAGCATGGCCTCGCTCCCTTTGCTGCCTTTTCCCGAGGGCGGGGTTTATCTGGGTTTGTGATGTCACGAACGCGGGAAGTAACTTGTTGTAGGACCTACCAGACATTTATGTAGGCATTAAACTGCCAGAATTTGAAAAGACATATCTCCGTTTGCATTGAACTTTCAGCTTCGTAACTATGCAGATATTGTTTATGCTCAAACAGCAACATTACACACTAACTAACTTTAAAAAAGTGAAATCGCAATCAACCACCCCTTTAAATTTTATATTTAAAGCAATAATAAAGGTCATGCCTCCAAACGCAATTAATCCAAGCTGTTAGAGAGAGGATTTTTCATACCTGCAGTCGGATCTCAATATTGCATTGTTTGTATTCTACCTTCTATTTACACACAGCTCTTTGTATGCAAATAAAGGTTAAACAGGTGCATTTACCTGTTGTTGTGGGCTGATGGGAAATGAAAACCTTTAGATTTATCCCTACAGATGTGAACCACCAAGTGCTGTGAGATGCCTGCGTAAAAAATTCAGAATGTGCCATATGGCTAAGCTTTTCCCTTCCACCCCTCTCTCTTGCTCTGCTTTTCTTCCTTCTTTCTCTCCCGGCCTCCTCCAACTACAGTTTGAATATATTACTGTCATTTGACTTCCCATTCAATCGAGAATTCTTTCGATTGCAGAAATTAATTACGGGAAAATTAAGGCCTAATTTTTCAAGGCTAGTGGAGCAGTTATGACACTAACTGATGAGGCAGAAACTGCATGAGGAAAATTTCAGTCTGCTCTGTGTTTTTCCTCTTTATCTGATCTACAAGTCCTCGTCCTTTGAAAGTTTCTCTCCGTTGTAGTTTGTGTAAGTGTGCTCACAGTTAAATGAAAGTCTTTGCCAGGAAACTCCCCAAATGTTGTGATATTACACTTGGCAACATAATGGCTTCCTATTGATTTTTTATTGACAGGCAAACAGTGCAGTTCTCCAAAGCCAACAGTCAATAATAGGTTTATATGGAGCATTTTGGGTCTTTGCAAATCAAATTGACTCTTCTCAATATAGTGAGGTGAGTTTGCAGAGCATTAACCTCGACCTGATAGTAATGCTCACAATTACTTAGTTTGTGCAGAGATAAACTACAAGAGACAACACAGATGATGTCAAGACAACAGGACAGACTATGGTGATGCATTATCTCTTGTCAGCAGTTTTCCACATTTGTGTTCCTCTAGAACTGTGTAAAATAGCATTCCTTCAGCAATACACTGCATTCCAAAACTTAGTCCATTTATTTCATAGCATATAGTACAAAAGCATCACTACATATCCTTCTTGGCAAGATGAAGCACAACTATATAATAAAATTTCATTACAAAATCATTTTTTGTGTGTTTTACTGTTAGCACACCTCCAGCATTTATGTTAGCATTATCATAAACTGAGAGTTTCTGTTCAGGTCTTATTGAATTCAGAAAGCTGTTTCAGAAAATTACAAGAGACGTCAGAGTTATTTTTGGAAATATATTGCAAGGATTTTTTGGTGCTTATAAAGCATTGAAGTACATTCTGTGTAATGAAAAATTTACATGGTAAGATATCACAAAAATGTCAGGTTGATGAACTATATATGCTATATTTCTACTTGCATATATGTTTTAATTAATATTCTTTTATATATATCTTAAGTCAAGTGTAAGGGGATATTTAAACTTTTACTTGCATACAGATGTTCAAGCTGCATGATTGCAGGTGTGATGTTATGTTATGTTTTTTTGTAATGGTTTGTATGTTTTCACAATGTTGCCATTTACTTGTCTATTTTTATTGAAAATATTTCTAAAGAACGGCACAAGAAAATCAACCATTGAATCTCCGAGTAACACACAGAAGTGGTGCTTTGTTCCTAAATGAATCAGTGCATTTGAACAAATCGGTTGAGTAAATGATCCATTGACCCCGCCCACATCTTAACTTGTATACTATCAAGACGGTATTCAAGCTTAGTCATCTTGAATACTATTTAGGGTGAATTCTACGTGAATACTATGTAAACTCTCATGAAGACAGTTACTTATTTTGTTCTTGAATAATCAGTGTTTTGAACAAATCTGTTAAGTAAATGATTCAGTGATTCACTCATAGTCGTTCACTCATGTTATGTTCATATACAGTACTATACATGCATAAGGAAATGTTAAAGTAGATTAAGAATCATTGATTGTATTCATACAGTGCTGATTTGATTCAGTATGCTGTGTGTTATTTGCGAGTAGCACTTCATCCAGCTGCAGTATGTGACACAATATACAAAGTATCCATAGATCTGATTTCTCGCTTTGTTCTCTGTAGAAATACACATGTAGGCAAGTACAAAGTCTTGATATTAAAGCATTCTCCATTCTGATTCCACTCTCACAGAGAGCCACTGAAGTGTTCTAGAGTATTTCTCAGGAGAGCGATAGCACAGGAACAAGGAAATGTCATGCAAGCTTTCCCCAAATGTCACTTCATAAATCTGTTTTGGCATATTTTCTCCGCATCAGTTTGGTCTTTTTCTAAAAGCTGATATAAATGCAATACAATTTTCAACCACTGATGAGATTAATATTGTCTACAACAGATTTAATTCTATTCAGTTAAATTTATTTTTGCTTTACACCAAAGTTCAGAGCAGATGAGAAACAAGTAGAGGATTAAAAAACATCAGATTTCATTGTCTTGAAAAACTACACACTAAAAATAAATAACTACAATATTATTGTACTGTACTGTATTTAAACAAATGTAATCCAGCTACAGTTAATGATACATAGTATTAGTGTTGCATAGATTAGTGTTGCAGAAATATTAAATTTCTGGCTGATATCGGTAGACTGATAATTATTATGATAGTATAGCAGATAACTGATGAATGTTTTAAAATGCTACCAGTGAATTTAGGCATTATAATGTAGATTATGAACAATTAAAATTAATTTTGATATTTGTTTACCTGTCTAACACTCAATAAGTTTATCTAAATGTAGAAATAGAGAAAATGAGCATGCAAAATTAAATATCCAATATTGATTTATATATATATATATATATATATATATAAATTTACCAATAAGCAGTGTGGTTCTGAAATATTAATCAAATATGATGATTATAATGACTTCTAATTTTGCAGAAGTTGGTGTGGCTAGATTCAGTTTGACAGAGCTCACTGGTTAAAATAGTTTAAAGGCAGCTCATGGTTGTATGGGAGATAGTGTCTGTGTTTGTTCTTTGTCTTTTATTTTCGTATTCTTTCTGACTTGCTTGACACTCTTTCTCCTTCTCACTGTATCCTCTATCTCTTTGGGAATAGAATCATCCATTTGCTCACTGCCGCTTTCTTTCCAAGGGCACCAGGGAAAAATCTGCACAGTCAATGTCATCAAACTTTAAACATCAGGCCTTCAGGTTTGGTCAGGTCAGGGCCGTCTATAGCTCTTTGTGGCCATTGCTTTTTCCCCTGTATGATTCATATGACTCAGCTGGTATTAGCCATTCACACAGAAGTCGGCTACTGCATAAATGGAACACCTCAGCGGGGACCCGCTGCCTTTACAGTGTGCGTGGGGTCTAATTAACATTCACAAGAGCACAAGCAAATGACTACTAAAGAGCTCAAACAGTTGGAAAAATTAATAAAGGATTAGTAATCAGCTGGAGATTAAAGCTTTTCTTTGGAAGGCTAAAGTTATTTGACCAAATTTACACATGGATCATTGTTAACAATACACACTGTTTTTCATAATTTCTCATTCTGTTTTCAGGAAAGCTTTTCTTCAGGGTGATCTCAGTGAAATTGATTGACAGTCGCCAAGTTTGTTAGCTTGTTAGAGAATCACCATACACCACCCTCCAAAAATGATTTCATACATTTTGTGTAGTTTTCCAGGTAAATAATCCAAAAATCCATGACTAGATATATTTCATTTTACTAAGACTTAAAGCTAGATCTACTTCATATTACTAAGCAACACTGCATAAGATATTGAGACATGTTTTCAGAGAATGTATCTTGAAAACAAGTGTATTTTGTCTTACTGTACTGGCAGACGTGTAATAAAGTCTTTTTAAATAATATAATTTTAAGCACTGTATAATCAAATTAAAAGTGGAAAAAACTGCAAATACAGTACAGCAATACACTTGTATTCAAGATACATTCTCTGAAAGTCTGACACTAAATAATTGCAATATTATTGTATCATATTTGAATATATCCAGCCACAAAGTATTCATAGTATACATACATGCGCAACACATTGTTTACTAGTCAAAATGTTTTCTGGAAGGCTTTTCTTCATGGTGTTGACACCAAAACTGATTGGCAGTCGCCAAGATTTACTCATTTTTACTTGATGATTATCTTGTTAGTGAATCACCATACACGACACTCCAAAAATGACTTCATGATTTCATACAGTTTAGTTTTCTAAAAATCCTTAAGATCTATTACTAACACTGCATAAGATGTTAAGACATGTTTTTGGAATAAACTACCAATGCAGTATAGCAAAACAAGCTTGTATTCAAGATACATGTTTTTACTTGGCGAATAGATAATGACCTTCTTAGTGAAACACCATATGCTACACTCCAAAATTGACTTCATGATTTCATACTTTTTGTGTAGATTTCCGGTTTAATATTCTAAAAATCCTTAAAACAAGATCTATTACTAAGCAACACTGCATAAGATAATAAGACATGGTTTCTGAGAATGAGACTTGAATACAAGTGTGTTTTGTCTTACTGCACTTAGATATATAATAAATTATTTTATTGTTTTAATATTCTTATATCATTGCAATTTTAAGCACTGTATAAACAAACAAGCAGCAAAGCAAAACACATTTTTATTCAAGGTACATACATACAAGAAACAACTCCTTCTTATGCAGTGCTGCTTCCCAAGTAATTTAATGTTGTTTTAAGGATTTTTGTCATTTTAACTACTGGCCAGTTCAATACTGCACTAGTGAAGTGATACAGATGAGAAACAAGAGCTAATGTTGCCTCAAAATGCCTGCTCTCATTGAAAATGAATGATTTGTGTTTGCTTTGACGCAATCAGTTCTGACAGATATTATATTATTAGCGTAGAGATGGCTGTATTCGAAGCTGCAACGTTCACAGCTCAACTTTTGGACCAGCTTTCCCTGCTTTGTTTCATATTCTCGTCTGGTTTTCATTTATGCATGGACATCAAGCACAGCTATCATTTCTTGACATTTATTTATTGCACTGGAGTGATGCAAAACTACTGCTCAACAAAGACGCTGAATTAGGCTTAGCCTCGGTCTTAACTCCTCACCCTCAGGCCTGTTTCACACTGCACGCATAAGCAGCAAAGCAGCGCTACAGCGTAACTTCAGGCAGGTTCACCTTGTACTTTCATACTGACAGTATTACTACGGTGTTGGGGCTCTGAACACAAAGTTATTTCTGACTCATTATGTTTAGTATTTTTCTTGATAACAGACATGCTTTATAAAATTAACTGGAGTGATAGTAATTGGAGAAAAATTACATCTTGATGTATTGTACTTTAACATCTTGAACAGTCCAATAGTAGTTAAATAATTTAACTTCACAAAACAGAAGCCAAACTTCTTCAATTGTCTGGATTCAGTTATATTTACTGAAAAGAAAGTTTTGCTTGTTTTCTATGATCAAATAATGGGTGAGTACAGGGGTGTAAATTTCGTCTAACAGTAAGGGGGGGGCAATAAACAACATTTCTCAAGAGCAATTTTTTGTACTAAAATTGTACTTGAAAGGATATGTATACACAGAGGAATGGCTTACTCGGAACGCGGATAGTTTGGGCTAGTTTTGAGTATCAATTGGGCGGGTTTTGTTATGAAAACCTGGCAACCCTTTCCCTCAAGCAGGTAACGTTATTATTGCTAACATAGCGAGCGGACTCGTTGAAAAATACATTGGCATCATCTGTATTAAAGAGAAAATAATAATTTCATCCGATGTTTAAGTGAATAAAATAGCCTTGACAGCCTTGAAGTTCCACAACTATTGGCTTTGTTCTCTATCACCGGACTCGTGTGTGTGTGTGTGTGTGTGTGTGTGTGTGTGTGTGTAAGAGGAAAGCAGGCATTTGGACCAAAGCACCGTGAGGCAAGGGAGGGGAGACTCAAAATGCTTCTAAACTTAAAACGCATTTTTGCCCCGTTTCTGTTGTTTTACTGCTTACACAATTATTTAAAGTATAAAACATTGTTATTTACAATGCACCGTGTGGTTTTTAATCATATTTTTAGAGGGGACAACCCTCAGATAGGGGGGTCCTGTTTTAATATCGGTGCATCCCTATTAAATAGGTTTACAGAGCATTTTCTCCATATTTTTTTCTGAGTTCAGCATGCTGTGCGGGACAACAAGCGCTGAAGATGTGCTCATTGCAGCAGTGTCACGCTGTACATTCTGTAACCTGTTTATATGGATGCCAAAATAAATATGCGGCGCTTACCCATACAGCGAGAAACGGACCTTAGGCCCAAACCATCTTCAACCAACCACTTAGGCTGAACATGAGGTGTTCTTTCGTTCTGATACCTGTCCTCTCCGAGAAGTGTTGGGCCGCTATATTCTCTCTCTCTCTCATGCTCATTGGAGGAAGCAGAGATGAAGCCACAAGCAAGAGAATAAATAAATGGATTTTCCATCGCTCTCTCGGTGAGGAGGGCAGCCTGCTGCTGCATGGCAGTGACACACCGCTGTGCACAAAGTGCTTTGCAGCCGTGAGTTCTGTCCTTTTCCTTGAGCGCGCTGCGAGCGGGCCATCGCACAGAGCGAATGAGGAAGACTGGCAGAGTTTCAGGGCATTTTGAGAGACACATGAGCTAACGTTGGGGTCTCTGCACTTCAAGGGTTCTTAATATTTCTGCAAGAACATGAAAGATTTGGTTGCTCTTTTTTTAACATTTGAAACTGATTATAGTTTCATGTTTTGGGGCTTTTAGCTCAAGTCAGTTCCAGTGTAGCCTAATTAAATGATTTTAGAAACTGTGTTCTGGGTAAGGTTTTAGTTTTTTCTCCAAGCAGCACACAAAATTGTGTGGTAAACAATGAAGACATTTAGGAGAATTGCTTTAACTGGCCAAGTAGAATTCCAAATCTTAACTGCTTCTGTCATTCATTGCTTTCTGTATAGAGCATGTGGTGTTTGCACAGAGCTAAACAGTCTTAGCTGAATGCATCCAGGAAGGACTCAAATACACCGAGGCATTGATTTCAAATTTTGTTTTATAGCGACATCTGCTGCTCAGTGGTGATAAACGCATGACCTTATTTTTAACTGGTGGTCTGTGTATTTTATTAGCCCAGGTAAGAAAATATTCTTTTGTGTAAGAAACAAATAAATGTAGAATTTCTCATTGTAATTTCCTTTTTTTTAATCCATTTTATTCATGGGATGGTAACACTTTGTTGTGCTTTGTTGAACAAGGTGTCATGAACCAAACATTAACTATTATTTTCAAAGCATTTATTAATTTAGATGTATATTAGATAATACATATTGTGAATTTTTTTGTATATATTTAATATATTAAAATATTATTATCATTGTTAAATATTTTTCTTTGTTAATTAATGTTTGTGTATACTGTAGTTAGTATGTTAATATTAATTCATACAACTTTCAATGTTAAAAATGTTATGTAAACATGATCCTTCAGAAATCATTCTAATATGCTGATTTAGTGCTCACTTATTATTAATTATTGGTGTTCGATTATTAATGATCAGTCTTATCAATGCTGAAAGGCAAAGCAGTTTTTGCATTTTTGTGGGAACTGTGATACTTTTTCAGGATTCTTTGATGAATAGACAGTTTAAAAAACTGCATTTTTTTGTAACATTATAAATGTCTTTACTGTTACTTTTGTTCAGTTTAATGCATCCTGAATAAAAGTGTTAATTTCTTAATAATAAATAAAATACAATTTTACTTACCCAAAGTTGTGAATAGTAGTGTATCATAGCTTCCACAAAAATATTAAGCAGCACATCTGTGTGACACTGAGGACTGGAGTAATGACTTCTGAAATTCAGCTTTGCATCGCATTAATAAATTGTAAAATATATAAAAATAGAAAACAGTTATTTTAACTAGTAATATTCAAAATATTATAGTAATATTTCACAATATTACTGTGGATTGTATTTTTGATCAAATGAATGCAGCCTTGCTGAGCATAAGAGACTTATTTCAAAAACATTCAAATTAAAAGTATTCCAAACTTTTGACTGGTAGTGAATGTCAAGGACAAGCTGAACACCAGAACCTTGAATCATGTGATCTTGAACAAGTAAATGATTCACTAAAAGGTTTATTTCCCCAACTTGATCACTGACAACATATATAATATTTACTTTGTTGTATTCAAATAATAACACGATATAGATAAAACTACAATGGCATACTTGAGTTTATTTGTATGTCCTAGGAGAGAAGCACATATTCTTGAGTCGTCCCTTGAGAGTGTTGGCCCACTCATATTTGGCACAGAGTGGTTCAATCCATTATGTCAGATCGGCCTGTGTATTGAGAAAGCACAACATGCTAGCCAATATTTTAGCTATTAGCATAGATATAGCCTTCGGGGACGAGACCAGATCAGATAGTGTGTTGCAATTTATTTGAAGCAAATAAAACGCCACTTCTGGAGTCTGGTTGCGATTGAGCTGAGAAAGAATGACTACATTTAAGGAGCAGTGTGCAGTTATGTCTCTGTACACAAAATGACCTTTACACAATAAGACTAGTATATGTCTCGTAAAATATCCCTTAGATAAAATCCACTTTATTCTCTCTCGGTCTCATTCAGGGACATTTCAATTTGCTCTTTGTGATCAGAAGTAGTATAATGACATACAGTGGGTATGGAAAGTATTCAGACCCCCTTAAATTTTTCACTCTTTGTTATATTGCAGCCATTTGCTAAAATCATTTAAGTTAATTTTTTTTCCTCATTAATGTACACACAGCACCCCATATTGACAGAAAAACACAGAATCGTTGACATTTTTGCAGATTTATTAAAAAAGAAAAACTGAAATATCACATGGTCCTAAGTATTCAGACCCTTTGCTCAGTATTTAGTAGAAGCACCCTTTTGATCTAATGAGGAAAAAAAATTAACTTAAATGATTTTAGCAAATGGCTGCAATATAACAAAGAGTGACAAATTTAAGGGGGTCTGAATACTTTCCGTACCCACTGTATATCACAGTCACTTACAGACCTGTCGCCCTGAATTCACCCTGAATTTACATTCTTTATGTTCTTTTGCACCCTTTCAAGGCTACAGAGTCAGTACTGGACAATGCTGAGCTTTCGCTTTATTCGTTTAACAACAACTGGAGTGGTACATAGTTTCAAGTTTAATTTTTTATTTGCTGCACCTGCTACTTCAGCATTCAGAAATAAAGTGGGATGCAAAAGTCTGAGACCACTAGTGAAAATGCATCTTTTTTCTCTCTCTCATTACAATTTGTATTACCAGCATAACAGCAGAAAAAAAAAGTTTAATTGAAAAATGAATTTTAGAAATAGTATTTGGTTTGTCCCACTTCTTTGCACTTTAAAGGTGCACCTTTTTGAGTTTGTGCACGGTTTAATGTTTTTTTTTTTTTGGCTGTAGAAAATGCTTTTATTTTATTTTTATTTTAATTATTAAAATAATTTATAAAATTCTTAATATTTGGGTTTGCCTCTTTTTATCTATTTATTTATTTCCCTGACTTTGTACGTTGATTAATGTGTTTATTTCTGTAACCGGACCCATTTTTGTATGACTAAATTATTATTTTTTTAATCAGATTATTATTATTATTATTATTATTATTATTAATAAATATTCTATGCAAACTTTTTGAGTCGGTTTAATGTTTTTTTTTTTTGGCTGTAGAAAATGCTTTTATTTTATTTTTATTTTAATTATTAAAATAATTTATAAAATTCTTAATATTTGGGTTTGCCTCTTTTTATCTATTTATTTATTTCCCTGACTTTGTACGTTGATTAATGTGTTTATTTCTGTAACCGGACCCATTTTTGTATGACTAAATTATTATTTTTTTAATCAGATTATTATTATTATTATTATTATTATTATTAATAAATATTCTATGCAAATTAATTAATTAAATGTGCAAGGCAGTAATCAACAATAAATGTTCAGTGCGTCACATAATGTTTCTTGTGATTGTGGCTGGTTTTTTTCTTTTATTTATTAATTTTTTTTGCATAACCTCTTGCAGGCTTTACACCTCCAACTTTTCCGCCACCAGCCCAGATCATTACTCAATAAGCTAGAGTGGGAAATATAGCAGTTGCTTCATTTACACAAAAAGAAAAAAAGAACAACCGTGACATAAGCACTCTCAAGAGCTTCTTTGTGAATGTTCATGACAGCATCTATTAATATTTTTGAAGTTAGTATTATGTACAATGATTTCCTCATGAGTCACACTTATTGTAATAGTATAAGCAGAGACTTCCCAAGCCCTGATCTGTTTTGTGTCCCACTTAAACCTGAGGGAGCAAAGCCTCTTAGCAAGCCCAAAATGTATACACAATAATATGCAATGAATAACTTGAATGGATTTAAAAAGGTAAAGCCAAGGCACTGATATTATTTTAAAATGTGTCTTGAAGCATGATTCAAATGATTTAGTGCACTGAATTTATTGCAGACATGCTCTCCATAATGGATTTTCTCTAAGCGCAAGCTTGGAATAAATTTGCAGTATATATGCATCTGAAAAACAAAATAACTTTCTATGGTTAATTTCATCTCATGGTTAGCGATGTCATTACGAGTTCTCATCATGTAAGAGCAAAATGTGTCAAGGAGAAAAAAAAGCTGTAGCTGTATTTGTTTACACATTTAAAAAGCTCGGATGGGACTATTTTTCTAGCGAGTGTTATGCTAGCATGTGTACTGCTAATGGTGATACTTTTAAATGTTGTAATTGTTGTCAGTAGCTGCTACACTTCCAATACAAGTATGTTATTGGTCAGTAAATAAGATAGCCACACCCCAAACTCGCACCATTGGCTAAGCCAGTGTGGTTGTTGTCGGGGCTGTTCAAACAAACAGAGAAAGTTCTCATTGAATACTCATTGATATTATTTAATATAATGAATGTCTTACTTAAAGTTGTCACTACATATTAAACAGTGATATTAACAGTAATATAACTACATACTAACAGTAAATATTTTAACATTAAAAATGTTTACCTAGAAATGAAAACTTTGTCATGATTTACTCACCCTCACGTCGTTCCAAGTCTTAGTGACTTTATTCTGTGGAACACAAAAGAAGGCGTTTTGAAAAATGTCTACATATTTGTCCATGCAAGTGTAATAAAATCCCATGCAGAAACTTCATTTGGGGTGAACTGCCACTTTAAGGCCTCATATTACAGTAAATCCTAACCGTTCTAGTAAGCTGTGCCAGTGTCAGTTTTCTCATTCTAAACCTTTGTTCTTTTGTGCTGCCAAACTAAACAACAATGCTTCATTAGCATTAGCATTCCCAACCTGCACAGAAAGAAATCATCTACTATCATTCCAGAGACCTCGGCTTCTCGGAGGTCATCTGTATTTGGACAGTGTTGTATTGAAACTCTTGGTTCATTTCTAGAAACCAGTGTCGCTACAAATTAAATAAATTTCATGGAGCTTTTGCAAATGCGCATTGGTATGCACTGTTCAGTGAAGGTTGAGGGTAAGGTTAATGGTGCGGTATAGACTTTCCCTGCGTGTCTGCTGTTATCAGCCCCGTGTGCTAAAAGTCAACCGGAACTTGGAGATTTAATGGGAATTCATGCTCTTCTTCCTTCCCTTAATGACACATGCATCATTCTGTCACAGGATCAATGCAAATATGTATTTGCCCTTTAGAGGTGAGATAGAAAGTCGGATAGAGAGAGGATGACAAATTAGGAAGTGGGGGTTTTGGCTTGTGAAGGAGTTGATTATGCAGAGTTTTGTTAAACATTGAGGTGCGATTGGAAATGTCGCTATTGGTAAGATTCACTGAATTAGGGTCGAAATGAAGTAATGATACAGTAAACACAAAAGATGCTGTATATCGGCGTCCCCTGTCTTTGTGTACAGTAGTTACTTTTCAGTGGGCATGGATTGTTTGTTCTTATGATTGTCATTTAAGCAGCAATTATATAATTTTTCTTGTTTCTTTTCTTTTGTTGCTGCCAATTTAACAACTTAATTTTGTAAAATTATTATATGCTTAAAAATACAATTATTACAATATATATATATATACTGTATATATATATATATATACTATTAAACTCTATATATAATACTAATCAAGTCAAATAATACAAATTATTATATTAATATTAATATATAAATTAAAAAAAATTATAATTATATAATAGTAATAAATATAATTATAAAATACTATTATAGTAATTAAAATTTGAATAATTTGATGCTTTAATTTAAAAGTATTAATAATAATTAATTAGCATATTATTGATTTTGATTCAGTTTTTAATCAACTGACATCCCTAAATATAATAAATTGGCTCTTCAATTTTATTATTTATGTATTTTTATAAAAAAAAAAAAAAAAAAACTTGACCAGTATAGTAGATGTCCAGTGTTATTTATAATCGATTGGGTATTGATCTCAACAGGCTGTAAGTCGTCCATGATGGATGATAAGCTAAAAAAGCTTGTGATGACAGCGTCTGACAAAACCAACAGAGGGAAAACAAAGTGGATTCATGAACAGAGAACACAGGAAACTAATGATGACCATTGATCACCAGCCAGTAGCATCAGCTTTGACACCTGCCATGTGCACAGGCCTCAGAATAGATAGACCATTGAGGAAAAGATAAGAAAAAAACAAGTGCACATTTCTTGTGTTGTAAGTGGCTGAACAAGTGCTCTATGGTGTATTTCATTAATCTCTTCATGCAAAAAGTTGGATTTCAAAGTGATAATAAAAAGTAATTATCTGCACACTGATGTTATTATCTCCACATTAATTTAACAAATACCTCTCAGGTCTCCATTGAGGTGAAAACACCACACTCGCTGAATAGAATTTAGAGCAATAACATTAGTCAGTATGTAGGCTTTTCATTTTGAGACCAGGGGTCCTATGAATTTTAGCAGCACCAAATTTTCATGTGCACACTTTTCTGTCATTTTTCCATGGTAATAATAGTGGTCTCAGTGGTATCTGTGGTACTGGTTATTTTAACACCATCCTTTAAAATCTGAAGGACAATGAGGCCACAACTTTTACAGCCATTACTGCAATTTCCCTAAAGTTCCCTTATTATGGCACAATAGCGTGACTAGGCAGCAGCAGAGACAGATAGAAAGTCAGAGAGACAGACCGAATGTATTCTCAGTATTAGTCTGTATTGAGAGGCAGAATACATGACACTTTGTCTGGGGTTCAGTGGATTGAAACTATGAGCATTTATCAGCATATAGTTGACAGATGCCTGGTGTCAAAACATTGCTTTCGTTCATTGCTTCATGAAACGTGATGCCTTTTCAACTAACAATTTATTATAGTAAGGTTCAGTGTTACAGTCAGGGGCAAGTTTTAAGAAGGAGAAATTCATAATCTTTCGACAGAAAGTGGCTGATTCCCTTCAGCCTGCTCATATTTATATGAAAGGTACACCAGGCCCCAGTTAAGTAAAATGTGTGTGTGTGTGTGTGTGTTTCTGGCCCTAAAGTGTATTATAATAAAATGAGTTATACTATTATCATTAAATAAATAACTCATTTTTTACATCTTCTATTAACTGTGTAGATATAAAATGTATAGTATACATGGAATATAAAATTAAGAAATTAAAAAGAAATAAAAAATGTAAATTATGTATAGATTTAATATAAAGGATTTAGATATCTATATGTATATACATATATCTAAAGTATTTATACGTAGTTTAGATTTCATTGTTATTGAAATATATTATTTGAAATTCACACACACACACACACACACACACACACACACACACACACACACACACACACACACATCTCTATTATAACACACACACACACACACACACACACACACACACACACACACACACACACACACACACACACACACACACACACACACACACACACACACACACACACATATCTATTAGATATTTAATATATCTTAAAATAAATAAATAATTATGTATGTGTATATAATATATATGTTTTCAATATATTAAATATTTGTGTACACACACACATTTTTCTGTCATATATATAATGTGTGAGTGTGTATGTATTCCTGCTTTTATTACAACTTGGAGCTACAATGTTTTTCTCCATTGTGATTGTTAGTGTGCACCCAGTTCACATCGTTTACAACAACTCAATTTCCCCTCACTTACAGACACTATTTATTGCAGTACAGGCATTTTGTATCTTCCTCTGCCAAACAACCATTCGTTTTGGTGGCTTTTTTTTTTTTTTTAGCAAACAGGCCAGTATAATGAGAATTACTGCCTTTTGCCCTTGTGTCTTCCTGCCCTGAATCTCACTGAATCACATGTGAAAATTCTGTCTGTTTCTATTCGAAAATGACCGGGCTTGTGGATTCAAAAGTAATTGAATAGGTTAATAGAACAGACACCATACAACCAATAGACCAATCTTTTCCACTTTCGCTGTTAATTGAGCCATGCTACATTTTGTGCTTCGGGTGGCAATGAAAGTGTCGAGCTGTTAGAGGGTTCACTGAAGGACTGGCAGATTGAATATGTGTGAGTCAATGTAATCAGTAGGAGCTCATAGGTGAGTGTGTATTATTCTTCAGCGAGTAACTTAATAAGAGCTCGTTATCGTCTCACTGCAGGACCGATAACGGGTCCACAGGGACATACTAATTAAAAGTGAGCTTTTCTAGGGATGAACTGAACCATGGCTGAACTATCACCAAAGGTCAGCCTGGAAACAATGCATTGGGAACTCTCATTATACCCTCTTTGTCCTGTCCCTTTGTCCAGTCTGAACTTTTCAGTGTCACTAATTTGCTGCTGGAATACATGAATGTGCAGTAAAAGACGTTGTCCAGAAATGGCTTTATATTTCCGCTGAAAACCAGTCAAATAAAATTTCCAATGACCCTTGCGTTTTCCTCAAAATCCGTGTGCGTGTCAGACACCAGTGTTTTGTCTGCCTTCACGCACTTGGTGGCAGTAGAGACTCAACCTGTTTACATTTTATTTCCCTGCATCATCCAGGGATTACGCTCAAATGGTGTTTTTATGATGGATTAGCACCAGAAAAGGTGCTTCCGTGTTTTCAAGTGGTTTGTTTGTGGTTAAT
This sequence comes from Sinocyclocheilus anshuiensis, assembly GCF_001515605.1. Taxonomy (NCBI): domain Eukaryota; kingdom Metazoa; phylum Chordata; class Actinopteri; order Cypriniformes; family Cyprinidae; genus Sinocyclocheilus; species Sinocyclocheilus anshuiensis. Next base: position 586,471 of record NW_015542355.1, read on the forward strand.
CAGCATTGACGGCGTTGTTGACATCGTTCCCTAACCTCAAAACCATCCTCAAACATAACCAGTGGTCACGAACAATACTTTGTTATTGATCAGAAAATTAGAATAACTCCCTCTTGGATAAGAACGACTTAAAAAGCAATTAATGTCAAGATAGCTTGAGTCAGGTGCGATCTCGACATGCAGAAAGCTTGTGTGCTGTGCTGGGGCAGAATTCATGAATGATCGTGTCCTCTGTGTTTAGTATTTGATCAGCGTGCCGAATCCAGGGAGAGACACAGCAGGGAATGTAACATGCTGTCAGTCATTAAAGCCCCCAAACCTGTTGTCAACCTCAGAAATCAAAGCCCCCCGGCTTCATATTCATCTTAACGTGTGCTTTTAAAAAGATGAAGAGAACCGGATCAGTCTATAAAGTCAGTCGGTTGAAGCGACACGTAGTATATTAGCTGGATGTGCCGCAAGAGGTGTCAGATATGCAAAGATTTCTCCCATGCGGTACAGTAACATGCACGAGCGACAGTCGGTAACCCGCCGCATGCTTATTTCACTGTCAGCGCGCCATTGATGGCTTGGGCAAGGGCTATTCATACACAAACCATTCCTCTTCTCGCTAAAATTGATTTAATGACAACATCTGCTGGCCACAATCGATGGTGCAGAAAGCAGCGTGCATTATGAAGAAGAGAGAACAGATAATAGAGGATCACTATGTCATTTCCATCCCACTGACAACATCCTTGAAATTAAATTATTTCTAATAGAGCAGGAGGGGGATCCGGGAGATGCATTCTGTGGAGAGAGCTGCAGAAAGTTCCATAATGAAACTCATCATTACAATCTGAATGGATGTTTTATTATTGCGGCGCTGCATCGCGACTGTGTAAGAGCAGTTGCAAATTATAGGCATAATTTCATTTTGGACCATCTTGATCTGTGTGCAGATTCTGTTTATTTCCTGTGCTGGTGTTTGTGGGTAACCTGCTAACTTGTTTTTGTTAACGGTGTTAGTGGTGAAAGGAGCTCTCTGAATTCACATTTACTCTCGATTTTCACCAAAACAAATAGATGATGATTGAATCAGACAACATGAAATGACATCTGTCTGCATTCAGTGTTGGGCTACTCAAAAGTGTAGCTAGCTAAACTATCAAGTAGCTACAGTAAGCCAGGCCAAACTGATGGCTATCAGACAAAGTAGCAGGCTACATGGTTAAAGTAGCTTTCTACACTGAAGATATTTCATCATAAATGAAATAGTAAAACTGCCTTTAAAATTAACCCTAAGAAAACATAAAACATAGGGTGAAGTGATAACTTTAATATTTTCTTCTATAAGGGTTTATTTTATATGGGGTTGGCAAGATTTTTTTATGTTTTTCTTTAATGAAGAGATCTTCAGCTCAACAAGGCTGCATTTTTGATCAGAAATACAGTAAAACAGTTAGAAATATTATTGCAATTAAAAATAACTGTCCATTTAATATACAGTAATATATTTATATGATGGCAAAGTTGTATTTTAAGCATCCATTATTCCAGTTTTCAGTGTCTCATGATCCTTCAGAAATAATTCTAATCCCAATTATACTCAAGAAACATGTCTAATTCTTAATATTTCTGTGGAAAATGTGTTTATATTACATGTAAATGTAATGTAAATGGAAAATGTTTGTCAGGATTCTTTGAATAGCACAGCATTTATTTGAAACAAATATAAATATAAGTGCCTGTAACCTTTGATCAATTTAATGCATGCTTACTGAATAAAAGTATTAATTTCTTTAATTAATTTGTTTACTTACCCTAACCTTTTGAGTGATAGTGTTTATACAATATATTTACACAATTTAAAGTAGTTTTAATAAAATAATTGTCTTTTTTTGTAGAATGATAGCTTTGCTATTTGTAGCTTAAAAATAAATAATGTAGCTTAAATAAATTCTGAAGCATCACATGATGAAATTTATGGGGACTGTAGGGTCAGTTTTGTTTTCCTGATCCAAATACAAACCCATTGGCAAAATCAGGCTGTCTTTAATATAGAATGAGCCTCGGTGTTTCAGAGCCTGCAGTCGAGTGTGTTTCTCATGTCATTTATCAGCCCTTCTGCACTCGGTGCAACAGCTTGCTAATGTTTAATTAAACGTCTTGGTGGAATATAACACGGAATGCTCTGCACTCTGTCAGCATTCAGCTCTCCAGCTTTCACACATTGGCTCCTATTTTCTGCCATGCGTCAGTATGGGATAATGCGATCTTGCAGGATACAGCAGCGAGGGTTCATTAGGGCCACGGAAGAGCACAGGTGCTGCACCGGAGAATGCTGGAAGATGACTGTGATGCTGGGATATAAGCTGACACCGGAGTCTTTTTGGATGCAGGCGTGTGCGTGTGTGTTGATCTGGTCAGATTTTATTTTGTGGACATGGCCAGATCCTCTGGTTCTCACAGCTAGAGCTGGCAGTTTCTCCCCAGCACAGATGTTTGTGCTCTATACTGTCATCTTGTGCCCCTTTCTTTGCCATACAGAATACTCTAGTACCATGTGGATCGTTGGTAGGACTGATCCATGGGGTGATTGTTTGTGAAGGTTAGACAAGTCTGAATACTGAGGTGAAAAGGCAGTGGAAATAACAGCTGGAATGCAGTAAACAAGATTTCCTCACCAACGCAGTTGTACATGTCAAGCCTCAGTTTTATGAGAGATCAGTTTGAGTAGCTGCGCAAAGAGTGAAGTTGTTTGGCTTTTAAATATTTTTTTTTTGACACGTCATGTCCTATTTAGTTTATTTATTTATTTATATTTTAATTCATGCTCCACTGACATTTTAATTTAAAAACCAAAACCTGGATATATTAGGGAATTTAATGTAATCATGGGAATTTTTATAAAATGATTATAATTTTTTTCTAGTTATGTAAAGCTCTAAAATATTTATCAGAGAGAAACTGATATTTGTAAGTAATAATATTAAAAGAACTACTACTACTAATATTATAAAACAATCCCCCTAATCAAAACAACTAGAAAAGTCATGTAATTGCATTAATTTACTGAAATTATCAAATAAAAATTTCTGTAATATTAATACAATATTTTTATGTAATCTTTTTAATATATTGCCACTTTCTGTAAATAAAAAAGTTTGAAAACTAGCAGATTTGCATTTCATTGGACACAAGTCCCAGTTCTGTCCATGATTGCAAGATTGAGGTATCAATATTTTTTTTTTTACATTTATTTATTTATTCCATTTTCCTGTGCTAAAGACATGGAACAAACATGGACAAAAGTCCACAAAAATCAAATTATGAGAATATAAACATCTAGCTATTAATTTACTTCCTCCTAAGATGTTTTGTTGTTTCCTCAGCAGTCAATGTCTCAAATATAGGCAGCACTGTTTTGATCATTCTTCATGTTTGTTCTTTATTTTGACTTATCATTTGATCTATTTGTCATAACTTATCTCAAATTCACTGAAATCAAGAAGATGAAAGTGGACCCAGGTGCTATTTGTTCTGCATATTGAAAACCACATGCCTTTCCTAGATGTATTTTAACTATAGCTGCCAACCTCCACCCAAACTGCTGACCATTACAACTTTCAAGAAACAACTGAAGACATAACACTTCCACAAGCGCGCGCGCGCACACACAAAAACGTTCTTCTCTGCATTTTTGCTCTGCTTTAGTTTGCTTCCTAATCTAGCTGTCTAATAACCCTGGCATTGTATATTACAAATATTGTTGACTCTGTGACAAATTGCTTTTGTTCCTGTATTGTAAATTGCTTTGACTAAAAGTGTCTGCTAAATGCCTCTCTGGCTGGATTTGGCTTGATATCTCAAATGCTGCATAAATCTGCACTCATCAGTACTGTATAGGCTGCTTAAAAATAACCATGTCTGAGCATTCATATATGTGACCTTTATCCAATTCTTGCAGTCGGGTTTGGTTGACACACAGTCTACTCCTCAGCCATCATACCACAGTAATTAGTGTAATGGAGTCATAGTTTCTTCTCAGAGCTGTGACAGTGTAAGAGGCGTCTTCACACAGACTATGAGGAACCTATAAAAGATGAGCTCTTAATGGTCTCGGTCTTGCAGTAGACCTGGCAAAGCAGTGAAAATACCCCCATGAGACTACAGAATTAGTCTCTCAGTGGCTTCAGCACATTTCGTGAATTATTTGTGAAAGTTTGACAAGTTGCTTTGGTCTCACAATTGATGGCTTGGGCCTGTTGTACTGTCAGCATGTGGCACATGCAAAAGAGTTTCAGGCTGTTGCATCATGTTGTTAGGACATGCTGTTTTGATATGACACAAATGGACATCTTAAAATTTATTTCCTTTTTTATGTGATTTGTTACATTGCTCATAAACTCATGTACTGTATGTTTATCCTGGCTTTGACATTTTTGTGTCAAAATTGAAGAAAGTGTGATGGCGTCTGTGCTATGCTGTTTATTACTGTAAAAATTCAGTTTTTCATTTTGGAAAAGGTACGTTTAATGTAATGTTAACACGTGCAGTGGGAGTCCATTGGGCATAAAAAGTCAAAATGTGTAGATGTTTTTTTAAAACAAAGTGAGTTAAGAAAGTGACAAGGTTGAGCAATGATTAGGGTGGTGATCAATAAACTGACACTCATTGATCTAATAAATTATTTAATAAAGCAAATCAAATTCACTCAGTGAGTCTTCATGTTAATTTCTGAATTAAAATTCAGCATGATTGCAAGTCAGCTATTGCTATTGAACTGCTAAGTTCAACAAGAAGTTAATACATTTTAGACAAAATATAGCCAGTTAGAGGCTGTTCACATAGAATGTGCATTTAAAAACATGAGACGCAGAGCAGTGTAATGGAAGAAAATTAGGGTCTAGAGACAAGTTTTTTATAGACGTGAGTAGTGAGTCCATCTAATGCATGTTTGTTTACATAGAAGAAGAATATAAAAGCAGTGCACTGGAATACACACATTTTGTACAAAGTCTTTGTCTTTTTGTACATTGCACTTCTCCAAACAAGTGGTATTCATTTGTGTTTGAACAAATCAGTGAATTAATCATTTAAGTACTCACTTAATGAGTTGTTCAAAAAGAATGTTTTTTTTGCATTGAAAAAGTAGCAGCTGAATAGAAAAAAAAAACAGTTCTGAAACATTTTTTTTAAAACTTGAACTTATTTGATTGTGTATAGAAAAACAATGGAAAGTAGTGCAGTGGAATATACATTTTTTTTAAAAGCCTTTGTCTGTTCTTGCTTTGCCCAACTAAATGGAAATACTTGCAAACGAAGCCACAGCATGCAGATTTCACAATTGTGCTTTTCCGAGTGGCATTCCTAAGTGAGTCAGTGTTTTTGAATGAATCAGTGAATTGAATGAATGATTTTAAGAAGCATTGTTTTTTAGAATACTGTATCATGCCTGAGATGGTGCAAATGATGCGAGATTGTGAGCACAATGGTCAAACACGTCTGTCTGGCAATTATGTATATAGAAAAACAATGGAAACTTAGTGCAGTGGAATGCAAAAATGCATTCTGTTTAAGTGTTTTAGAAAAAAAATCACTACAAATGATTTGTTGACTCACTCATAAAGACGGTCACTTGTCACCACCTACTGGCTCACCCTGCGAAATAAGTTATTGAAAATCCCCACCTCCCATAACATTGCATTTCTTCATAGACTTTGGGAGTTGCATTGGGAGTGCATTACTTTACACACATTTTATGCTCATTTCAACAAACCGAAGAAAAAGAGACATTATTTTCTGTGGTAATCAATAGTACACGATGCACTAAATCTACTAAACATACAAGAACGATCCTCTTAAGTGCTGCCTTCTTTCATTGCCCAACTGAGAGTCCCAAATAGAGTATGCAAATATTTACTAGTGGCATGGTGGCCAAAATCACTGAAAGCAATATCTACAATGTTCCCAGTATGCAGGGGTCTATATTTAACATTGTAGCATACCCTCTCTTGCGTTAATAAGAATGAAAAGCCCTCTATGATATGTAAATATGTGATGTCATTATGAGGGTAGAGTTTGTTGTTTAAAATTCTCTTGCTTGTTTTCTCCTACTTTGCATTCTGTCGAGGTGCTGCTTTACCAGGGTCCCATTGAGAGCAGTGACAGAGGAAGTTTGTCTCGTCTTCTTTTGCTTCACTCAGCCCACTCTATGTCTCTTTCTCTCTCTCTTTTCCTCTCTTTCTTCATGAATATCTCACATTAGACTGTGTGTGTGTGTGTGTGAGACATATTATGCATCATGGGTTTTAATTGATCCCTCTGGGGTGGCTTCAGAGTGTTTTGGGGATTTAAGAACAGCAAAGTTTGAACTCGACGCTCTGATTCTTGAAGCCCTGGAACACACACTGTACCTTCCTCGCAATGAACTACATATTTACATTGCTGTGTTTTGACAGAACAGTTAAATAATTCAATTGAAAAAATGGCCATATGTTATGCAGCTAAACTATGTGGTGCAAGTTAATATTGTGTAGGTTGTGCACAGTTTTCTCACCTCCGTTGACCTTTTGTTCTTTGGATATTATTGATATCAGACTGAGCAATTAAGCACTTTTCCCCCATTCCTGTTAGATTTGTTGGCATTACGCTAAGATCTAGCCAGTTATGTACTAGAGTTGGACCGATAGATGATGCCATTGTCCATCGCCTATGGCTGACAGACATCACGATGTTGAGCCGGCATCGTGATTCTCTTCCTGTGCGGTACAACAGCGCAGGCACGAGGTGAATATTGAGAAAGAGCGAGTCAGATGGCCATCTGTATAATTGAATAGCAAATAACTCACTGAATTAAATGGGAAACTTTGAAGTAGATATGCTGAAATAGTATTATTTGAAATAGTATAACTTCAAAATTTATTTTATTTTTTAACAGTGCAAGGCTGTGAGGCCCTTCATAACTTTGCATCACAGAAAACCAAAAATACATCTGTTAAATAAAAAATTATGATGATGAATACAAAAATAAATCCAACTGTTAAATCGTTCCCCCAACCCCATGGAATGTCATGTTTTAGTTACTTAAAATATGTTGATTCTGTCCTGTATGGGGATGGATTTTAACCAGTATCAGTTTGATAAATATTAGAACCTCCTTTTATAAAAAAAAATTATGATAATAATAATAAAAATAATAAATTAATTAATTAAAACATGGGGGAACAGAATCCGATGGTGAGCAATCCAGCTGTCAAAATCCGTTCATGGTGAATGATGTTATAGTGGTTTAAAAGCTGCTATATGAATGGATCTTAACCTGTATAAGTTGGATATATATAGGAACATCTTTGTATAAGAAATATACACTGCATGTCAGCACAATAGGGAACACCAACCTAAGGGGAAACATGGGGGGAACAGATTTTCTAACCTTAGAAAATGTATCTTATACAGTATGTACAGCCAATTTCAGGTTTGTTATGCGTGAGATAAGAATGTGTCAGCTGGTGATTGGCAGCATGCAGCTCTGAAAGACACATGATGAGTGAGGTGTGTATGAAAGGAAGTGATCTGAACATAATCAGCCGTCATGAACATGAGCGTGTTCAAGGGCAAACACGACGCTGCGTGTGAATATTACAGCTGTTCATCATGTTGTCTGGCTGTGACCCTCGGACGGAATTTGTGTAAATTTGATGAGTAAAACTTTTCAATCTGAGGTGGAAGAAGCATAAATATTTTCTGTTAAAGCCATGTGCAATGTTGTGTCGTTTCTAATTGGAGTGACAGGCGTAATATACTGTAATACTTCCGAGTGTGTTTGTGATTGACTTGTTTATTTATTATTTTCTTTTTCTTTTTGAAAGAAGTTTAAAAATACAAAAATACATTTTTAATAAATTTATTTAGCTGGAACACATATAATTGATTGAAAGTAAACAGTAAAGTCATCTAATGTAAACAGTAAAGACATCTCCAAGATGGCGCTGCAGATGGCCGCCTCGGTGTGGACTTCCATAGTTGTTTTAATGCAGGCGTCTCCAAACTTGGTCCTGGAGGACCAGTGTCCTGCAGAGTTTAGCTCCAACCTCAATTGAATACACCTGAACCAGCTAATCAAGATCTTACTAGGCATAGTAGAAACTTCCAGACAGGTGTGTTGAGGCAATTTGGAGCTAAACTCTGCAGGACACTGGCCCCCCCAGGACCAAGTTTAGACACCCCTGTTTTAATGTTTTTATTAGTTTGTCCTGTTTTTAGTTCTATTCCTACAATAAGTTTCACTAGGGACGAATTGCTGAACATTCAGCAGTACACACCACCCAAGATTTCACCAGTTTTCAACTATTCTGATGTTTTACTGGACATTGTAGTTAGCGGAGTAGCGCCGCTGTTCAAGCGCTTTAAGACACGCAAGCGTGGCAAGTGAGCAGCACGCTTGTCAAGCTCAGACATCGTGGCTTTAGAATGGCGCTGCCTAGCATCCATCCGGCAGATCTCCGCTCCCTACCCAACAAAACGGACAAACTTCTTCTGCTCTTCTGGATAAATAAGGACTTTTCAAACTCTGCTGCTCTGTGTTTTATGGAAACATGGCTAAATGAAGCCATTCCGGAAAGTGCTCTACATCTGCTGGGCTTCCAACTGTTCAGAGCTGATTGCGACAGAATCAGCAGGGAAATTGCGTGGCGGTGGGACATGCTTCTACATCAACGAAATGTGGTGTACAGATTAGGGCTGCAACAAACAATTTTGATAATTGATTAATGTAACTGTTATTAGAGTGGTTAATCGACTAATCGTCAATTATTTAACTGATTAATCAGTAGATTTTAATTATTCAGCTTTTGCAATTAGTTAAAATATTGAGAAATATTTTAACAAATAAATAAAGGTAATCACTTCAGCTTTTGGAAATCATATTATGTAATTACAATTATTATACAATTAATTTATACAAATAAATATATTTGGCACACAAAATGAGATGACAGATAGAGAAACTCTCTCATTCACCATTTAATATGAAAAAGTAACTGAATGACATCATTCTACCTGACATCTCCTTTTGTAAGTCATATGGATAAGAAACAAAATAAAGGTAAGTGATAAGACACTTTATTTTTGGATAAACTATTTTATTCACAACATAATCTCTCTTAAAATACTGTATAGGGTTATAATAATCAAAACAGTCCTGAGCTAGATCAAGCTTTGTTCTCTGCAAACCAAACTATCACTTTAATGAAATATTTTTTTTCCCACTAATAAGATTTTATCGTTAGCTATCTCCACACTGGAGAGCTGCTTTATAACAGAAAATGAAGTTGTAATTCTAACTGAAAGCGACACTGACTCTGGTTTTTCATGTTTAATACTGTAAAGCTGCTTGACTTAAGACTATCTACTATATAAATAAACGTGACGTGACTGGACTTTACTGGAGTACTGAACTGCAGAGCTTATGCAAACATCCACATTGCTGTAAACAGATGCATTCTTAACTGCTGCTTTCTCACCACTGTCAGTTTTTGTTGTGTTTATTTCATTATTAAGAGAAAAGTGCGCAGCATATATTTACATATTCATCCAAACACCATTCAGCAGCTTCATGTTCGGCTGCGTTTGCTCTGAACTGAAGCGCTGTATCTTCTATTCTTGAATTTCATCCAGGAGGGCTGAATTAGTCTTGCCTTACAGCGCCACACTGGTCAAACCGCATTATTGCAGGCTCTTACATTAGGTCATATGAGATCAAACGACTACTCGACAACAAAAATATTTGTCGACGATTTTTTATTGTTGACAAATCTAGAATCTAGAAGCACTTTTCATCAACTGTAAGCCTTTCTACTCGCCGTAGGAGATTTCCTCGTTCATTCTCGCAAGTGTTTACATTCCTCCGCAAGCGTGTGTGAACGCAACATTACAACAGCTGGCTGATCAGATCACAGACACAGAACAACAACACCTGGACTCTGTCATAATCATTCTTGGTGACTTTAATAAGCAAATCTCTCCCGTGAACTGCCAAAATACAGACAGCATGTTACATGTCCTACCAGAGACAGTAATATACTGGACCACTGTTACACAACTGGACTCTGTCATAATCATTCTTGGTGACTTTAATAAGCAAATCTCTCCCGTGAACTGCCAAAATACAGACAGCATGTTACATGTCCTACCAGAGACAGTAATATACTGGACCACTGTTACACAACAATAAAGGATACATATCACACTGTCCCACGGGCAGCTTTGGGACTCTCTGATGATTGTCTGGTTCATCTTATATCGAACTACAGGCAGAAGCTGAAATCAGCTAAACCTGTAATAAGGACTATAAAAAGATGGACTAATGAAGCAGAGCTGGATTTACAAGCCTGCTTTCAACTGCACCGATTGGAGTGTTTTTGAAGCTGCTGACAACGATCTGGAAGAGCTCACAGACACTGTAACATCATACATCACTTTCTGTGAGGATATGTGCATTCCTACCAGGATTCATTTAACTTACAACAATGACAACCATGGTTCACTGCAAAACTCAGACAGCTCTGTCAGGCCAAAGAAGATGCTTACAGGAATGGGGACAGAGTCTTGTATAAACAGTATAAACAGGCCAAAAACACACTGGCAAAGGAGATCAGAGTGGCAAAGAAAAACTACTTCGAAAAGCTGAGAATCCAGTTTTCAGCCAATGACCCTGCTTCAGTGTAGAAAGGACTGAAAGACATTATAAACTACAAGACATCATCCCCCAGCACTGTGTTGAATCAACAACTGGCCAACGATTTGAATGAGTTCTATTGCAGGTTTAAAAACCCTGTCTCACACCCCACACCCATTCTGACCCTCTCTCCATGAATCCATTAACACCTCCAGCAACCCTCCTCTGCCCCCCTCCTGCATTTCAGATCAATGAAGATAATGTGCATCAGGTCTTCCGGAAACAGAAGACAAGAAAAGCACCAGGCCCAGACAGTGTTACACCAGCCTGTCTGAAATCCTGTGCTGACCAGATAGTTACACAAATTTTCAACAGATCACTGGAGGTATGTGAAGTCCCTTCCTGCTTCAAACGTTCCACCATCATCCCCATCCCAAAGAAACCCAAAATCACAGGACTAAATGACTACAGACCTGTTGCTTTAACGTCTGTGGTCATAAAGTCTCTTGACAGACTGGTGTTGGTCCACCTGAAGGATATCACTGGACCCTCTGAAGTTTGCTTTTGAGCAAACAGGTCTGTGGATGATGCAGTCAATATGGGACTGCATTATATCCTGCAAAATCTGGACAAACCAGGGACTTATGTGAGGATCCTGTTTGTGGACTTCAGCTTGGCCTTCAGCACTATCATCCAAAACCTCATCCAGCCCAAATTAACCCATCTCTCTGTGTCTTCCTTCGCCAGCTGAGGAAGTTCAACCTGCCACAGGAGCTGCTGATACAGTTCTACTCTGCAGTCATTGAATCTGTCCTCTGCACTTCTATAACAGTCTGGTTCAGCTCAGCTACTAAAACTGACTTCAGAAGACTACAGCGGATAGTCCGGACTGCTGAGCGAATCACTAGTACACTCTCCAAGAACTGTACTCATCGAGAGTGAGTAAAAGGGCTGGCAAAATCATTCTGGACCCCTCGCACCCAGGCCACTTCCTCTTTGAACTGTTGCCATCTGGCCGGCGCTACAGAACTCTGAGCACCAGAACAGCCAGGCATAAGAACAGTTTCTTCCCTCAGGCAATCCTTCTCATGAACAGTTAACTTTACAATAAATGTGTAATACACAACACTATTTATACATTTATTTATTTAACACACCATACTTATTATTCACATTTCCTTGCATTTGTACATAACACACCTGTACGCACAAATACCATCTATTGTCTATTTTGTATATTGTGCTTTTCTTACAAAATGTGTTGTATATTGCCATTTCCTATTACTTATTCTGTTTTTATTATTTGTGTCTTGTCACTGTCATTCTGTTTGTGCTGTGGAAGCTTCTGTCTCCATAACAAATTCCTCGTACGTGTAAACATACCTGGCAATAAAGCTCTTTCTAATTCTGATTCTGATTCTGATTTATAATGTTACAAAAGATTTAGATTTAAAATAAGTGCTGTTCTTTTGAACTTTTTTAAATATAACAAGTTTCAAATAAATTTTGATATGACATTTTAATTTTAATATATTTATGCTTTATAAAACACTTAACAGCAGATTTTTGTGTTTAGAGGACTTGAGGTGTAGTGGACAATTGGTGATTCTTTCATGGAATGAAATATGAAAAGACTACATTGCCAGCCAAAAATATGATCATGCTGTATGTCTTGCTATTAGGAAAGCATTAAGGTGGTATTTCTTAAAATGGTTTTTGAGAAAGGTATAAATAACAGCAATGATTCAAGCAGTTCTTGTCGTAAGAATTGTACACCAAGCTGCCTAGACTCACCTTAGTTGACGTTCAAGATTTCAAAGCCTATTCTGTCATGTCTGGCTAGAAACCAGCCCCTTTACTATATGTCCATGTGTCCATAGATATTCTATCAAAGTGTGTTTATTTGGGGTGCCTGCAACAGTAAATCCAGTTAAAATGGGCAAAAGCATCCCATATTCGGGCCAGATTTAGGAAAACATCCCGGTTTGTTCACTCGCATCCATAGCCATCAGTGTTAGTAAAACTGATATGAAGGTTTCTCATGTGCTGTATTTGCAGGAGAGAGCACATATACTGATGTATTTCACGCTGAATAGCTATCATAAATAACACTTTCTACCATAACTGACTGCATTTCTTTGGCAAATATTACCGCTTTGCTTCGTGTCATGCTAGTAGACATGCCAGTTGCAGTGCAGCCTACACTGCCTGCCGAGTTAAAGTGAGTACAAAGTTTAGAGAGAGAAAAAAAAGATTTATTTGTTGTTGTTTACTTGTTTTGACGTTATTCAATCCAGTAAGCTAATTTAGTTAGCATTTATTGTCCCTCATATATGATTATGGATGGAATAGTTAGCTAAATATGAAAATAATCACTTTCTCTTAGAATTGGTTTTCTACTTAACATTTTAAGGAGCATCTTAACATTTGAGCTGTGGGGATCCGAAAGCTTTTTTCCCCTCTACTTTCTATGCTAGTTTTCCCTCCTTCAGATTGGGTTATATCATAAGTCTGGTTATCATGCTAATATTCCTTACAGAGTAAGAGAGGGAGAGAAAGCTGTATATTGTGGCAGTAATTCCACATTATGTGATCCACAGGCATAGCTACAATGACACTGCTCTCCTGGTATTTTCTTTAATCCTCCATCCTTCCTTCTCTTTGAAAACTACAACAGAGAGAGCCAAAGCGAGAGAGCGCAACAGGATGAAATGCTCTCTGCCATCTGCTTCCAAATGCTAATAAAAGCAACATTGTCACACTGTTAAATTATGCCTTTTAATGATTGTGAATGTGCACTGATAGTAGAGGTGGATTCTCCTCAGGAACCCGATGAATGCCTTGTGACCACTCTGAGCCTTTGAGATGATGCAGAAAATAGCAGTAATGCTTGATTTCAAATGTATTATTCACTCATAAAAAGTAGGTCTAGCACTCAGAAAATGTGTATGTTGATTTGTAAGGGATAACTGAAGTGGAATTATTAAAAATTGAATCGAGGTGATGCAGTCAGGATGAAAAGTTGAACTCATTATTCCGCTTATTTCACAGTTATTCCACTAACCATATCTCAATGTTTTTCAGGTATTCTTCTTTAAATTCCTATGCTCCTACTACAGGGTCGTTATGGATGCAGTTATAATATATTATCTTAAATTGAAGCAAACTAAAATATTATTATTGCTTTAATACTTAATACTTTTTAATATTACTAATATATTAACATACTAGTAATATTCAAAATCATAAATATGTGAATAAGTCTGTGTGGTACATTAAAGTTAAATGATTCTTATTTGATTAAAAATATAGTGATCAACTGTCAAGTCAAGAGCAGTCCATGAATAGAATAGATGTTTTAATATGCTCATTACATGTTTTAAAGATTCAGTCTTTCAATTCAGTTAAACAATTTGCTTTAACTCGTGTTACAATTGTCCTCAGCTTCACAGCTTAGAGGGAAAAAAATCTGGCAAAGTTGATAACAGCAACATTGTTAACATCTACCACTCATGTTAACTTAAAACCCATCTAAAATGTAGTTTGTTTCTTCATCTGAACACATTTGGACAATGAATCCTCTGCAGTGAATGGGTGCCGTCAGAAGGAGAGTCCAAACAGTTGATAAAAACAGAATAATCCACACTTTTAATAAACAACTCCATCATTAAGACGGTTTTAACCTCAAGCTGTTGTTTTATGGCTAAAATACTGTATCTATAATATAGCTTTCTCCAGTGAAGAAGTCACCTCGTCTGAAGCAAGAGAGAAATATGCACAGATCAAGCACTGTTTACAAGTGAAAACAATACAGTTGTAAATAAATAAATCAGTATCAGTGGATTTTTCATGTGAGAGGACAACAGAGGATAGAGTTGTTATGGATTATAGACTCGTATTTTGGCCAGAAGTGACAGTTTAAAGTTAAAATGCCTTAAAAGGGGTCCTATTATGCTTTTTCACTTTTTCAACTTTAGTTAGTCTGTAATGTTGCTGTTTGAGCATAAAAAAGATCTGCAAAGTTACAAAGCTCAAAGTCCACTTCAAAGGGAGATATTTTATTTAACAGAAATCACTTTTCAAAAACAACAATGAAAGACTCGTTTGGACTACAACACATATTTTCCGGGATTTGTGATATCACAAATATCGACGAATGGGACAAGACCTGGTTGAGCTGCACTAGAGAAGGAAACGAATGTTATCACTATGTCGGAGACGCGCTAGTTTTCCCAAGGCAGACAAACTTAGAGTGGTTATAATCATCCGGGTTTAAATCGCGCTCAAATTGATTTGATATTGACGCAATGTTTACACTGAAGCTCACAGGCGGCTATGGTAAGGGGCATGCCATTTCCCGACCAGGCGCCGAGGGCTGCCAGTCACAACACACACTGACCCAGCTAACCAATCACAGCAAATTTCGAAAATCAAGACTTTGTAAAAGAGCATAATAGGACCCCTTTAATGATGGATATTACAAACATGCAGCTTTTCACTTCACAAGATGTTAATTGATGGACTGGAATCATGTGGATTACTTGTGGATTATTATACCAGCTGTTTGGACTCACAAACTCATCTATAACTTGGATGGCCTGAGTTTTATTTTGTATTTTTGGGTGAATTATTCCTTTAAGCAGGTTTGAAAAATAGCCTATTTTAGCTTGTATCATTTGTTTCAATGTTAAATCTTGAATTGCACCCATGTGGCCCATAGGGCATCAGCACTGCATTTCAAACAGTTAAAAGACTTGTCAGTCAGGACAAGCGCATTTTATTTTTCTTTCATTGTGGCACCTCATCTGGAAATTTGCCATTTCCCTCCCTGCCACGCTGTAGCACACCCGAGCAGTGTAGGAAATCTCACCCCATAAAGTCCATTTCATACCACTGCGGTCACTGAAGATGGATGGATGGATCCGTGGAGCGACATAACCCATGCAGTAGTGCGGAGGGCGGCCGACCAAGGGCTGCTGATGGCGGTGTGCAGCTTTTGTGTGTCGGTCTCATTTTACAATACATCAGCGGTGCACGGCGTGTCATGGAGCAGTCGACGCCATCCGTCCATTATGCCCCGTCACAAAACCATCAAACCTCAGGGATGAGGCCTCATCACAGGAGCCACATTAATCCCCAGCAGCCTGCTAACACATAATGCAGGCCTAAGAGTGATAATAAAATCATAACAGTATATCAGAGGAGCCTCCTCCGCCCCAGGGACCCGCTGTGGGATTACAGATGTACCGACTGACATTATTTTCCCTCCCAGCCCTTGTGGGATTCACTTGTGAATTAAATATTTGCACGTTTCACCCTCTTTTTTTGGTCTTCTCTTCGCACTTCTCTCTCATGCATGTATGCAGTAGGATTTATAGTGAATAGTCTAGGGTCCGTGTGGCCTGACTATGAGTTTGGAGTAGATCTGTTAAAATGTCCTTGAAAACATGGTGAGGGACAGGACAGGACTCGAGCCTGTACCACTAATGTTTGCACACACCTCAATATGACTAGCATACGTAGTGTAGCATACTAAAGGCCTTTATGTAATTTTATTCCACATTTCAAGGTTGTAGTATCAACATTACACAGTAAAAATGATTTTGTAAGTTATAAATAAAGTAAAAATTATTGGAGAAAGTTTTACAAGAAGATACCTTTTCATTCTTTCTACTTCAAGATTTCATGTTTAATTAATTAATTGTGAAAAGTACCAGCAATTTATGAGGGAACATTTTTCTACATCAATTTTTTTCAGTGTAAATTACAATGCTTGAATTTAGCATTTTTAAATTAATATCATTGATTTTTTTAAAATTCATTATTGAATTCATTCAATTATTTTTTTATTATTAATTACCAGCACCAATTTGAGTGAAAAGTTGAATTATCATCAATTTTAGTACTTCGTACAAAAACGAAAATTGTTATCAGTAGTTAACATTTATTCCAAACATATATGACTTGCGTTCTTCTGTGGAACACAAAAGAAGATATTTTGAAAAAATGTTGTTGTTTTTTTTTCCTACAATCCCCATTGTTGTTTTGGACTCCATTGATTTTCATTATAGGGGAAAACGAAACATTCTTCTAAATATCTTCTTTTGTGTCCTGCAAAAGAAAAAGCCAGATTTGGAACAATGTGAGGGCAAGAAAATGATGCCAGAATCAAACAATCAGACAACATGCATTCAAACAAGACAACACAGACAACATGTTGTGTCCTGCAAAAGAAAAAGCCAGATTTGGAACAACGTGAGGGCAAGAAAATGATGCCAGAATCAAACAATCAGACAACATGCATTCAAACAAGACAACACAGACAACATGAGCTACATGAACCTGATGATCCATGAGAACAGAGGTACTGTCTCATATAGTATCCAGTGATGTCACCCATCTTCCATCTTTTACAAATGACCAAAATATTGGCTTGGACGGGGAAAGGTAAAAAATCCCCAAGAAGGATAGATAAATAATGAACATTGTGGATCTTTGAGAGTGAATGATCACAGAAGCAGCACTGAGCCAAAGCAGCCCCTGAGGGCAAACATTATATTATTATCCTGAGTCACAGAGGATCATGGGTATCACTCGCATAATCTCCACGAGTATCTTTTTTCTCTGTGGCCGCATGCAGAAAAAGATTATTTTTAGGGGATGCTGATCCAAATGATTATCCCTAGCCTGCAGCGTTCCATCGCTGCCCCTGGCGACAGGATTATGGGCTGTCACCTACAGAGAAAGAGAGAGAACGTGGCCCCATTCAGAATCCGACGTTCACGTGTGCTGTTTTAGCACAGAGAAAAGATGAGCTGTGTAGTCTCATCTTCCAAAATGGCATTACCCCCTCTCCTTAATCCCTCAAATGGACAATGCGGGCAGTCGATTTGCAGCCATCCGGCTGTGAAGAGAAGTAACGATGGCTTATTGACCTGTTTGCTGTTTGAGCAACAAGGCCAGCAGCAAATGCAAGAGTTCCTATTTCTCACGTGTCATGCCAACTATGCCGGCCCCCAGAGCCCGTTAAAGACTCACATAAATTTCAATAAAAGTTGATTCTTTTTTTAGACCTGTGTCTAAGGTGGTCATTACATTAGGAGTGATTACCGGCCATTTTCTCTACATCTCTCAGCCTTTAGCAGCCTGTAATTAAATGGCACCTAGATGGTTTCATTCTTCATGGTTACAGAGTATTGACTTCGAGGGTAGTGATGTGTAATTTTAGGGCTAGATTGTTAACTTTATGGACACTGATTGCGAAGGTTTTCGAAAGAAGAGGGTAAAGAAAAAAGTCTCCGATTATTATGGATCTGCACCGGATGTAAATGGTAATCAACTGCATATAAAGTTCACCAAGCTATTCCAAGACTCCTGTTTTTTTCATGAAAATGTAATGTCAAACAACTCTTAGAAGGAAATATTGCTCTAGTGTTATTTTTGGAAAAATCTTTTTGTATTACTCAATTTTATATTCGCTGATATTACTTATTTAAAAGTGTGTGTGTGTGTGTGTATTTATGTATGTATGTATTTATACATATATATGAATAATTTTATTTGTTGAAAACTGAACTGTGATTTTAAGTTATACATTTTAATTTAAAATTTTAGATCCTGGATTTTCAACACTGTATAAATATCAGATACCAGCCACCTTGCTTTTGAAAAACTCAGAATGCAAATTAATATAATGCTGGATATGAAGTGAAGATGTCTCTGAAATTCTACAGAAACACATTGGCGTGCATTTATGTCAATTGCATTAAGTCCCTTAATGCCAGCAAACCATTTCAAATAACTTGAGTGGGAGCAGAATGAGAAAATGGGCAGTTAGACAGGCTGAGAAAGAGAGAGAGAGCGAGTTTCTGATTGATATGTTATCCAGAGCAGCCCTAGTATCTCTTTCTCTCTCCGTCTGTTTTAGCTTCTCTTCTTCTAAAGCTGTTTATCTATCATGGCTGCCCTGGGGAGGGCAGAGGGGGTCAAAAACTCTGTGTTGCTTCCTCTCTACCATCATTTCTGCTTATGGGGCTGTCACAGCCAAACATATCCCCTACTGTCACACTGCTGTCAGCTGACTTGGAGGGGGGGGGGCATGCAGGCACAGGCTGAGATCCATATCCATCTGCACCGCAATGTATGAATGTCCCCCTATGGGATTAATGATAACATTTACCTTAGTTTTGACTGCTCAGTGCAGTCTCTATAGTTTTCCTTAGTGCGTTTCTTCCCCTTCAGCCTTTTAGAAATTGAAATTTCATCCTCAAAGCTCATAAAAGGGGTGCCTTATATATACTGCCCATCACTGTTGTTCGTCCTGAGTGCCGGTGAAGTGGATTGCATAGGTGGATATTGCCTTGCCCCGATTTTCTTTATTTAAGACAGCCAACGAAGGTCAAAGACAGTCCAGTAAGCCGTGCTTCTCTCACCCATTTCAGGTCTGGTTGTGATAGGAAGGTTTAGGTACATTCTCTGGCTGTAAGAGGTGTTTGAAACTGAAGAGGGAGCAGCAGCAAATTGGCCAATTTGTAATGAGCGAGAAAGCCCTGGGCTAGAATAAATCAGGAGGTGAGCCGCCCCACACATGACTCAGACTGCAGAGATTCGCAGAACGCAAACCTAGTCATGTATAGAACAATGTCAAAACTGTACTTGTGCTTAAGGCTGTTTAATGTGCATTTAAGAGAAGTATCTGTGAGAGGATAAAGTAATGTACATTATCGTACTTACTGTGGACAATTACTTGGTATTGATGGCTGCTCTTTGAGACATTCACATATCTTACCGACTGACAACGTACAAAAGGGCTTTAACAAATGCTTAGAAACTAGATTGTTACATTTTCTGAAGAAAATGTGAGTGCAAAAATTGCTGTTTGCCTTGGCAATGATCAGTTCTAATGTAGGTGTTGTAAGTGTTTTTATTGAAGTTGATAGGGTGTTCTGAATGGGATTTTGTATGATTTTAGTGCATTGCTAGTATACAGTTGCTATGGTGTTCATGTTTATATCTGTTTAATAACTTTTTGACAGTTGCTAGGGTCTTCAGTTGGGTTTTCACGTTGCTATGGATTTGCTAGTGCATTTTGAGTGTTTGTACTGCATTACTATGAACTTACTAGGGTATTCTGAGTGGTTTTAACATGGTGCTATAGAGTTGATATGGTGTTCTGAGGAGTTTACCATATAGCTATGGAGTTGCTAGGGTGTTCTGAGTGATTATAACATGTTGCTTGTGTGTTCTTACTACAGTATGTTGCTGTGCAGTTGCTATGGTGCTCTGAGTGTTTTTAGCATGTTGATATGAAGTTGATAGGGTGCTTTGAGTGTTTTAATATGTGGCTATGCAATTAACGGTGTTTGGAATGGTTTTAGCATCTTTCGATGCAGTTGGTAGGGTGTTCTTTTTTATATCATTGTTTATTTATCCTTTGACAGTTGCTAGGGTGTTCGTGTTGCTATGGAGTTGCTTGAGTATTTTGAGTGTTTTTTTCTATGCACTTTTGAGGGTGTTTCTGAGTAGTTTTAGCATGTTACTGTGGTGCTGCTAATGTGTTCTGAATAGTTTTAGCATGTTGCAAAATTTCTGAGTGTTTTTATGATGTTGCTGTGAAGATGCTACTGTGTGCCGAGTGGTTTCGGTCATTGATATGCAGTTGCTACTGTGTTTTGAGTGCTTTTAGTATGTGGCTATGCAGTTGCTAGGGTGTTCTGAGTGATTTTAGCATGTTGCTAGAGGGTTCAGAGGATTTTTACTTGCTATACAGTTGTTGTGGTGCTCTGAGCAGTTTTAGCATGCTGCTATTCAGTTGCTACAGTGTTTTGGGTGTTTATGTCATGTCGCTGTGCTGTTGCTGTGATGTTCTGCTTGTTTTTTGGCATGTTGCAATTCGCTTGCTAGGGTGTTATGAGTGGTATTAGTGATTAAGTAATATCACCTCTCCTCAACAAGCTGCAGAATCTGAGGTATCATTCTTGTCAGTAGCACAAAAGACAAAAGACAAAAGACGAGTTACATGAATATTTAAGGGATAGTCCACCCAAAATGGAAATTCTGTCATAATTTTCTCACCCTCATGTTGTTTCAAACTTGTATGACTTACTTTCCCTGATAGCACACGTACATGTCGGAGGCGCCTATTTGACGTCTGCATTTAAATCTGCAAGACATATTGTTTGCTCATCTGCAATACGCCTATAGGATGTTTCCTATCAGATGTCAAATTTAGAAAATTTAGAAAATGTCTTTAAAATGTTTATGATTTAGAATGCATGTAAAACTGACATTTTAGAGACGTCTATCAGATGTTTGTACACAGCAGATGTTTTCCAGATTAAGCGATCTTTAACAGACATCTTGCAGACGTATGTGTGCTATCTGGGTTCTCCTGTGGAACATAAAATAAGATATTTTGAAGAATGTTGTAGCAGTTTCAATGCTCATACAGTGGAGGTCAATGGGAACTGAAACTCTTTAGTTATCAATATTCTTCAAAATATCTTTTTTTGTGCACAGCAGATGAAAGAAATGCTAGGGGTTTATTCATATTCGTTACCCTAAGTATGAGCAATAGTGATACTAGTGCACCGTGAAATATACAAAATGATTGTATGCATGCATTTCATAATGAATTATTTGAGTTTCTTTAACTCTGGTTAAAAGGCTGCACTAGCGCAATACATCCATCCACTGATGCTTTAGAATGTTATCAAGCTATTTAGGACTGTTTACAGGAAAACTCCAGTTTGAATCTGTGCCCTAGTTTGGAGTACTATGTGTATAATTGGGTTCCTCGCATGAGTAAGATAACTGACAAGTATGTTAATTGCCACCTCTCCTCCCTAAGGCAGGCAGTTATTGAGGCCTCAGTCCCAGCAGGCTGCCATAAGAACCTGGGCAAGATGTTCTTCACCTTCTCACAAGGTGATTTGCCCTCAAGGTCACATGTGGTGAGAGAAAACATGAAATCACCTTGACTGCTTGCCATTTTGTGTGACAGTTTTATCATGCCACAAGTTAATTATAGGTTTTCTTGGCTGTGGAGGATGTGGTCAAGTACAGTCGTTGCTTAAGACAATCTGAGTCCTTGAGTCCTCACGGTGTACTTGACTCGTGTGGATTCCTGCTTTATAAGTGATGAGGTGGCAGCGGTTTAAAAGGCATTGATTAAACAGCTTGTCACTGAATGGCCTAGCTATCACTCACGACTGTCTTGAGAGTGCACATGGACTCACTCTACACATCTCTTTTTGATTTCAGATGAGGTCAAAATGTGCTTCTGTCCTTGCCTGACTTTATTCTCCCATTCGATCTCCTTAAAAGCACAGGTGAAACACACACTGATGCGTCATCATCTTGGTAATGTTTTCTGTTAGTCATAATGAACTTCACAGTGAACTTACGATAGTCATGGAGTGACAAGAGGAGGAAACGCGTAAATGTTGGCGTTTTAATCATAGTTAGGAAAAAACGTAGAGAGTTTCTTTAAAGGAATAGTTCACCCAAAAATAAAAATTTGCTAAAAATGTACTCGCCCTCAGCCAATGCAAGTTGTAGAGTTTGTTTCTTCATCAGAACAGATTTGGAGAAATGTAGCATTATATCACATACTCACCAACGGATCCTCTGCGGTGAATAGGTGAAACAGCTGATAAAAACATCAGAATAATCCACATGACTCCAGTCCATCAATTAACATCATATGAAGTGAAAAACTGTGTGTTTCAGGCCAAAATACAAGTCCATAATCCATAATAGTGCCTCCACCAGTGAAATGCGCATATTTTCGGCAAATTTTCCTTTTTAGGTGAACTGTTCATTCAAAGGGGCCACATCCTAAACTTACTTGCATAGTTTTGATAGTTCGGTCAGTTTTTGCATGTGAAATCCAGTCATTTTGAAATTTAGTCCCAAGATTGGGAATTTCATATGGGGGCAACACAGATTTCGAAATGGGTTAATGTTCAGGCATGTTTATTTGCTGTGATTTGACCAGCTGAAAGCTGCTTGGTTTGAAAGTGACTGATCTGTGATTTGTGCTTCATACGTTGCTATACTATTGACAATAGACAATGGACCTTTTTGCCCACAAAATTTTGTTTCATTTTCACTAATGTGACGGCACCTTTACATTGCACATTGTGTCAGTTCATGCATTCCTTGAGAACTGAAACCAAGACCTTGCTGTTGCAAGTGCAATCTACTGTTTGAGTATGGCATGACCCTATTAAAGGTCAAGTGTGTAATATGCCCCTCACTAGCACCACCTAGTGGAGTTCTGAACACAGCAGATTTCTTGAACACATTCTCTTCCCTCTGCCGTTGGTTAGCCAAACAGTTGGATTCACCCTAAACTCACACCATTGTTTGGCGCATTTAATAGTTTACACTTTTTTGAATAAAATAATTATACAATTAGTTGACAAAAAAAAAATACACACAGAAAATACAAATTTTCCCACCAAGATTATTTGGCTTTCAATTCAAGTGCACATTTTGCATGTGGTGCCTTGAGCAAAGGCTTTGGTCCGTATTACTGGCCTGTCTTACCTTTAATACCGCTTGAAAGCCTGACTTTGATCAATTCAAAGCCTCTTGATCATACATTCAGACAGGTAGTCAACTATTCATATGACTGTAAAGCGAACAGCCGCCTGCCTCTGTTGCCGTGACTGTGAGGAATCCCTCTTACTAATGAGAGACTTACGGAGAAAATCCGGTGAGAAATTAATGCTTTATGACAAATATTTTTAGAAATGATTAAACCCTTCTGGCATTGAGTGAGCAAGTCTGCTTATTGACTCAAGGCAACAGACAGATTTATGGTAGATTTGCCATAAGTCCAGAAGTAATGTATAATTCACTGTTGTGGTCTTCACCTTGGATTGACTTTGTTTTACAGATTTATTGCTTCGGAATTGCCCCGACCTGCACTTTTTTTTAATTGAACATTATCTGACCCAGCTCCCTAAGAGAAGCAGCAAGGAAAAAGAAAAATATGAAGTAGGTCAAGGATGTGGGAAAGAGAGCGCTTTTAGCATACTGAGTGTGCAGTTATTTTTCTTTTTTTCATTTTGTCCTCAGTGCTGTGATGAAGATGGAGAGTGAAGAACCAGTGAATCATTATTTTGAATATTACCCTTTTAGCACTGCCCAAAGCTAATTTGAAAAGTAAAAATTACTTTTTTTTTTTTTTTTAAAGAATAGTTTTTACTCATGCTCATGTCATTTGAAAGCCCAAGCTCAATGACATGTTGGTATAATTTATATAAATACCAATTCTATAAACCGTAATAATGAGGTAAAAATGTTAGAAATAGTGGAAAGCATACAGAAAGTCTAGAATTTGCTGATGCTGCCTTGTAGATTCAATATTGATTTTTTTGTGCTGTTTATTTTAGTATGTCACTGGATGCGATGGGTTCGATTTTGCATGGAAGTTAAGCTCTGCAGGTCTTTTGTACTGTGTAATATATGTACACAAAACCTGTTCTGTTTATTTTCCAGGGAGTAGGGTGAAAAATAACTTCTTTTTTTTTTCCAGTGCGTAGTTTATGACAGCCTTACAAACGCTGTGCTTTTCAATGCAAATGCAAAATTGCATAGCGGCTGGCCTGAGGAGGCCATGCTTATGGCAGAGTGTATTGTAAAGTTGTCATCTGTCATCATACATTTTCCTCCTGTCGGGCTCAGTTCTTTGATGTGAGTTGAGACAGTAATGTGTGTTTGGGAGAGAATGGCTGCTGCTCGCGTTGAATAGTGGAGTTGACAGCACTCAGCTGCAATTGGACATGCAGTGCAAAAGCGAGTCTCTCTCCACAGCATCAGATCGCTCGCTCGCTCTCTCTATCTCTCTCTCAGTCTCTCTATCTCATCCTAGCAGCTTGAGCCCTGTGCTGTATGGATTCTCCATTCTCGCTTCTCTTCCTTCTGGTCAGACTTCACAGAAGGACACACGCCGCAGGGCAGCTGGCGACCGCGCGGATGATCCCCAGAATCTCTGACAGACTTGATATGACATCAAACGTGTCTGGCAGATGTGCACAATGGTGGATTTCTGTGCTAACAAATGCAGCAAGCACAGATTAATTATGCGCTACGGCCTATTCGTGAATGTGAGAAATGTTATCTATTCTGTGAGATGATAGGGAAGGTTAATTGATGCACTGTAGCAACGACCCTTTTTATAGAGAACTAATTACACATCCGCTTGCTGGCTTGATGTTGATGAAAATAACCAATTAAACGAAACATGTAAAATATCTCACAACTAGCTATGTATAATTTGTAGCACTCACAAGTTTTACCTTTCAGAGGCTGCCATCAAAAAACATTCATCAAGGATTTTCAGATGTTATTAATTTGGATCCAGTTTATTGTGCTAACAAATGCAGCAAGCACAGATTAATTATGCGCTACGGCCTATTCAGTGGGAGTGAATGTGAGAAATGTTATCTATTCTGTGAGATGATAGGGAAGGTTAATTGATGCACTGTAGCAACGACCCTTTTTATAGAGAACTAATTACACATCCGCTTGCTGGCTTGATGTTGATGAAAATAACCAATTAAACGAAACATGTAAAATATCTCACAACTAGCTATGTATAATTTGTAGCACTCACAAGTTTTACCTTTCAGAGGCTGCCATCAAAAAACATTCATCAAGGATTTTCAGATGTTATTAATTTGGATCCAGTTTATTTTAAAAATGGTTTCCTTATAATAACTATAGCACTGTAAATATCATAAATGAAAAGTGAGTGAGTACACTAGTTATCGAGGTGCATCATGGGATTGAATGACTGGGATTGAGTGCACTTGATAATGACCACTATGGTTTTGGACACCACTAAAAATGGCTCTCCCTTTATATATTGCACTGTAAAAGGGTATACGGGTCGATTTGGGACAGAGCCACTGTTTGGACGATTACATTAGAGAAGATATGTTTCAGTACTATATCTTTCAACATACCTTCTCATGTTTAGTCCCAGTATTATTTGCTACAGTGTAGCTAGTAGTAAAGTAACTAGTAGTGGTCTTTGTGATATTTGAACTGAGGCAAATCAGTACAGTGATCTGTCACACCACATTAAAGAGCGTTAAAACAAAGTTTATTGTTTGGATTTTGTTTAGTTTGAAAGCTAATACTTTGTTTTATCAATAAATAATAAAACACCAAACCTATTTTTGCTCATAATCATGTTTCTCCACAACTTCCAAATTGACAAAATGACAAGCTCATGATAACAAAATGATAAGCTCATCTTATACAGTAAAGGCTAAGGTCACAGAAAGAACAATATCTATAAAGATAACTATAATAGCTATTAGCATCCACACCAACAAATGATAGCATTCTGTTTACAGTCTTTTGAATTCTGATTGGGTGCTTACAGTCTGCTGGATTCTGATTGGCTTCCAATGTTTTATCATCCATCAGCTGGAGAAAAATCATTCTGAATGAGATTCCAATGATATAATTTCTCTGAATTGTTATTGTTAACTGTGGTGTGGACTTCCCTTTTCTCATAGAATTAGAAGATTATTAAAACTTAGTTATGTTGTGAACAGGCCTTAAGTACAGTATTCAATATGATGGCTTTGTGTGACGAACACAATGGAATTTAAGTCGCTGTTAAACACCAGTTTATCCCGAACAGGAGCGAGAGAGAGAGAGAGTGGACTCCAGATAGAGGTTCCAGAGGTGAGCTGGTAAAGTGGGGAGCTTTCACTGGCTTCAGTTCATCTCACCTTTGAGAGATTGGCCTTTTGGCCCTCTTTTCACTTGAGCAGTGAAATGCTTCAAATGCCTCCCACACATCTTTACTGTGTCCAGCTGAAAGCGGGCGAAGGGGTCAGGTGGAGAATAACACACTGTGATTTGAGTAGGTTTGGAGTGCTAAGAGAGAAACACAATGTCCAAAGGCACCTGAGGGACACTTGCACATGGGATTTGTAACGTGTTTTGTCAGTCAGGTCAAGTAATGCACTCTTTTTTTCACATAAGCATGTAACTTTCATAATGTGACATTTTTATTTATTTATTTTTTATTTTTTATTTTTTTTTAATAAAAGACAATTCATTGGAAAATATAAGTGTTTTGATTCCCTAATTATCAGCAGTTATTGACAGCAGATTACTGTCATGTCAGTCAAAAGTGGCTGAGAAAAGGCTTCAGACTCGTGTAGCGAGAAAAACGTCTCCTGTGTGGAATCGCTTTGACTTGGGTGAAAAAGACAGCAGTTGTGCTTTGCAGCTTGAAAAACCGTTATTCAGATCTTGAATAAATTATACACAGAAAGCGAGCAATGCCACAATACTAAAATGCTCCCATTATAATCACTGAAGCTGTCAGTCACTGCGCGTTTACACAAGTTCACACCACTGCTTGTGCAACTCAGCAGGAGCTCAGTGTTTGTCCGTGCAGAGTTCTGCATTACCATTATATTCAGCAAAACTCACTGCACAATAAATCTTATTTACGCTCTCTATGTTTTGTTGATTATAAAGGGAGTGTTGTAGTTTGTCACATCACTCACTTACAGTGTTATGTTGAGTGTTCTACATTGCATGTGAGTGGCATATCTAACAATGAACTCCAAATTACTGCCAATGCTTTTGTTTTTTGGTCCTAAATCTTCTTTTTTTGAAGTGTCTTGTGACGTTTCTTTAGCATTCAGTTTTCACCACAAACATAAATGACAATTAAACCACGCATCTGTGGTTCAGACTACATGAAACTAACTTGTTAAGAACGGTTGTTGTTGCTGATAGGCCTAAAGTATGGGATGATATTAGACTCAAAATGATTAATAGATGCACGCACAATTATCCATGTACTGCATACATTTTATACATGTATCTTACCACAAACAAATGCTTTTCAATTTGAGTCTGTGGAATTCGGGATTAAATGATTGTGCAGCGATTTGTACAAATACAGACATGTTTGTGAATAAAAATGTTCTGTTCTGCATTAAAATATCATAAATTGCTCATGCAAAAAGGAATCTGTGCAAATGTGTATCAGGTGACACCCGTGCATTAATTGACATCTAGTTCGAGTCGATCTTGTTCGGTTCATTTGGATTTTGAGACTTCATTTTCGCAGTTTACAGCATTTCACGTCCGCGTGCATTCATTCACTTCTCTTCTGAATCGATTCTATTTGATTCATTTTAATTTTGAGACTTTCGTTCCACCCTTTTAGCCTTGCCCAATCCACACACACACAGCTCGCAATCCATGCGCTGCTGAGCCACAGAAAATCAGCGACCACTAGATGGCACTAGCCCCACTCACATGTGTGCATTCCATTGTGCACAGTTTTATAAATGTTACATAGTGTTTTCTTTGTTTCTTTTTGTTTTGGCTATTCTCCTCTGCCCGTAGAAATATAATAAAGATGTTTTATTGAACTTGTTCTAACTTAACTTGTCTTAAGACACAGAATAGCTTATATTAATTTTGCCAAACAAGAACTTTGTGACGGTACCTTGTTTTTTTTTTTCTGTAATTGAACGGCACGTTGTCAGTTATTACTTCCTTGTATTATTATTATTATTATTATTATTATTAAAAGGGCTATTATAGTCGCTCATTTAAGCCATTAGTAATCGCAGGTTATATTTAATTAAACTATTAAATTAACTTAAACTAAACTATACTAAACGAGCGTTTTATAGGCTATAGCCTATTCCGCGCTCAAGCGGATCGCATAAATAGCTAGAACATATCTTATTTAGGCTACTTATTACAAAATTGTTTTCTGAGTCAGTGTCTGCAAAGA
>NW_015542355.1:614970-630161 GCF_001515605.1 Sinocyclocheilus anshuiensis
TTGCCGTTTTGCGAATTATTCCTTTCTCGCATTGCCTGAAAAACCACCTCATGCAAGCGTAAATTTTTTTTTTTGCGATATATGGGCGTTTTTGCAAAATTGACGCATTTCCATTAGGCGTATTTTCAATTCGCAATTTCAATTTGCGCAATTTGAAGGGTAATGGAAACGCGCCTAGTGTCTGCAAAGATGAAGTTGACGATGCTGTTGAACGACTTTATTCTCGAAATTTAATTATTTTTCTCAATATTTTATTTCTAAATTTTTCTGGATATTTGATGAGTTTAATCTCGCATTATAGTCTAATGACTTTATTCTGGAGATGTTTTTTTTAATTGTTTGGCCCTATAATCCTCTTTCTTACTCTCTCATTTGGCACGAATCCAAATGCCAAAGACAAGACAGCACCACCACCACCCAAGTGTGGAAAATCTGCCTCCCTGCTTTTTGTTGGACACACAGCACCTGTAATTAGATAAACCACATCAACTTAATAAACCACACACCAGCACACTAATTCACACTGAATAACGAAAAAATATATATAAACTTAATTATAACAAAATGTAATTAACTCAATTTCTAACAAAATCAAGAACACAACAGAAAAAAAGAATAACAATTTCCAACAACTGGTTCAAAAAGACAATGAAAAGAAAAAGAAAATTAATAAACTTTAAAGATGAAATACACACAGAATGAAATAAAACAAATATTAAAGTATAAAGCCAAGATGAACCATCCAACGAAAAGGCAAATAAAAGAAAAGCAACTAATGCACCAAAGCAAAATCAAACTGATACAAAAAATTAGACAAATAAACAAAGAACAAGACAGCAGCGTATTTCTGGGGACTGATGTTCAGACTAAACCACGTGCACTGCAGCCGGAACCCTCCAACATATTACGGACACTGCAGCAGTCAGCCACGTTAAATTGACAGGGCCGGCGTGAGCACTGAACAGTATAGAAGCAGAAGTTGACGCTAACAGAAACTAGATAATGCAGCCAACCACCACACCAAAGCAGAGCCAGTACGATGCGAAGCGGTGTAGATGCAAGGGGCTGACAGCAACGGGATGCCGAGTAGGCAGTCCAACCAAACACCAGTCGCAAACATTAACCAGTTGACATCTCATACGGCTTTCCAATAGATGCACAAAATCAACCCTAAGCGAGCCGTGGCTGAACTAGCCGCACCGCTAACAAACACACAGTGTCGAACGCCAGTACCAGAAAGGGGGCGGGGGCACCTGAGTGACACCTCCGACTGACACAAATCAGCCCTTTATACACCCACCTATGCCTGCTGATAGGCTAACAATATTCTAACGTCAATACAGGCTTCACATGAGCAAATATGTGCGTGGCCCGAGCTCAGGCTGAACGGCACGGATTGTACTAAGGGCTGTTTTAATTAACCAGTGTATCTAGATTCTATAGTGTATGTATATATTTGGTTTACTGTATTTTATTCTGATAATGAACTTGCTGCAGCGTTTGCAATGCTGTAGGCCTATATGAAAGGTGCATTTCTCTCGTACTGCAGAGATGGCTAATCAGCATTGTCAACTTCATATTTGTGTAGCAAAGTGGCGTTGGGCAACAGAAACAGTAACACTGGAGAGATGACTACGCCACCCTAGGACTTGCACCCAGGGAAATACTACGCACACTCAGGTGCAACTCAAGGCAACACAGGTTCAAGTCTACTTAAATATGAGCAAGAGACGTGGGTACAGAAATATATTTTATTTTATTAATTCAATTAATAAATTATTTTGCTAAAAAGAATCACACAAGCAATAACCAACTTAAAATGATAGTACTACCTGCTGCTGATCTCCAAAAATACACAACACACAAAAGGGTTTACAGACACGGTAACAGATACAGAAGGTGAACTCCTATCTACGGCGCACGATGGTCCTGAGGCTACCGGCACCCTTGTCACGGTCCCAGAGGGTGCCAACCCGTACTGCGGTATAGGCTCAGCCACTGAGATTGAATCTCTTAATGCCAGCCTAGGTGGCATTGGGGGACTAGCTTGAGAGACTTCAGGCACTAAGGCCAACAAATCACCCTCATCTAGCTCATCTTCAGGAGGTGGCGCTTCTTCGATCAAAGAGCTATCATGAGGGCTCTGAACTGGAGAACCTCTCCGAATTCTAGTTTTCAACAGGGAACGATGAACATGCTTAACATCCTTACCTTACCCGGTCCGTGAATCGGTGCAATCGTATATACAGCACCACCATCTTTAGGCGCTTTCACAACTGGCTACATATTTTCAATGCCTGAACGAGAAGGTTCAGGCATTGTAAAATCAATAGCTAAAATCTCATTTGGCCTCGAAGCCAACAGATGGCCCATAAAACTACGGGCAACGGGCTGAGCATCTTTAGCAGACTGACACCTTTCACACTCCTGGCACCAACGGGCCACTTCAGAAGACATCCCCGGCCAATAGCATCGTTGCCGTACCAACTCAGTGGTTCGCTCGATACCCTGGTGTCCATGCTCCTGATGAAGCTGTGTCAAGACCTCAGCTTTCAAGATGGTGGGCAAAATCAACTGATAAAGCTCCTCACCCCCACCAGAACGGAACACCCGTCGGTATAACACACTGGCTCTTTCCACAAAACGATCCCATTGACAGAGCAAAACTAAACTGGACTTTGACAACCGTCTACGTTCTTCTATACTAGGGAAAATTTTTAGTTTCCAAAAGGGCAGAACTTCCCTAATAACTGGGTCTGCCTGCTGCAGAGAACTCAAATCGGCAGCAGAATGTCTAGGCAAAACAGAAATAATTTACTTTATCTCAAAATCAAAAGCAGCAAGTTGTGCTGCCCAACGCTGTTCAGTAGCCCCAAACTTTGCTGATGCAAGATGACTAAGGGGGTTGTTATCAGTAAAGACTAAACATTTGTGCCCTAGCAAATACTCCCGAAACTTCTCAGTCATTGCCCACTTGAGCGCCAAGAACTCTAACTTCATAGAGCTATAATTGGACATGTTGCGCTCAGTGGGCCTAAGACTGCGACTAGCATAGGCAATAGGCCGCACCTTTCCTCCTTGTTCTTGGGAAAGAACGGCCCCTAAGCCACTATAGCTAGCGTCAACCTCTAGAATGAAAGGTGAAGAGAAGTCAGCGTAAGCAAGAACAGGGGCAGAAGTTAGTTTACTCTTTAATGCCTCGAAACTACTCTGACAATGCTCTGTCCAGGCACCCCCAAAACTCTGTCCCCTACATTTCTTTAACTTGCCTCCTGCCAGTTCGGCCACCAGTTTATGCAGAGGGGCTGCCAACTTGGCAAACCCCTCCACAAAACGGCGGTAATAACTGGCGAAGCCTAGAAAAGTGCGCAACTCCAAAACGCTAGTTCGAGTACGCCACTGGGCCACTACCTCAACCTTGCTTGGGTCTGTAGCAACACCTTGAGATGACACGACATGTCCTAAATACTTTACCTCATGTTGGAAGAATGCACACTTCTCTAACTTGGCTTTAAGTCCCTCAATCCCTAATCGACCCAAGACCACTTCCAGTCGTTCTAAATGTTGGACCATGGAGGAAGAGAACACCACAATGTCGTCCAGATATAACAACAAGGACTGACATTGTTGGTCACCAAACAACCTCTCCATCAGACGCTGGAAAGTGCTGGGAGCATTGCAGAGACCAAACGGCATTCTGTTCCACTCGAATAGGCCAAATGGAGTACAAAAAGCAGTTTTAGGTCGGTCAGCCTCCGTGACAGGGACCTGGTTATACCCGCTGGCCAGATCCATTGTGGAGAACCAGCGGGCCCCTGTCAGAGCATCCAGGGACTCCTCAATACGAGGCAAAGGGAAGGCATCCTTCCTGGTTTTAGAATTTAGTTGACGTTAGTCTACACACATCCGCAGGCTACCGTCCTTCTTTTTAACCAGGACAATGGGAGAGGCGTATGGACTGCAACTCTCTCTGATCACCTGTGACTCCAGCAGTTGGTTAATATGTGCTTTCACTACCTCATACTCAGAAGGAGGTATCCTCCTGTACCGTTGCCTGACAGGGGTATCATCTAAAAGAGGAATATCGTGTGAAAGGAGATTAGTACACCCTAAATCCCCCTCATGGGCTGAGAACACAAAGTGGTACTTTTGAAGCAGGGCCCGAACCTGAGCTTGTTCTTCCCCTGACAAAACTGACAAATCTACAGAATTAATCTGCTCCTGTACAGTAGGGCCTACCAGAGCAGTATGAGCACCCACCATAGCAGTGACTGACCTCACTTCACTAATGCCTTCAGGCAAACTAATAACAAAAACACCGTTCAGGATACCTAAAGATGTCCTAGGGTAAAGTGAAACCTCAGTAACACCCACATTTACCACAGGTATATAAACTGTGCCCCGGGTCACTTGGACCAGTGCAGGGGAAGCCAACAACCCAGCAGGCAAACCCGCCTCAGGTGGCTCAAACAACACAGTACCACTAGAATAACACTCTGAACAGGTTGCTGCTACAAGCTTCATCGTGCCACCCGGAATGCGACACACACCACGCCCCCGCACTCTAACTGCACCAGCACGATCAACAGAAAACTGAGTATTAACTTGACGACAATGCTGCAACGCATGCATTACGGAACTAGGGGCCTGTGACACCGCAGGTAAATCAAAAAGAGCTACACCGTTTTGCCCAAAGAGCTCCTGGTAGCACCATCTAAGAACATTCATTCCCAACACACCAGGGACATACAAACCAGAACTACCAGGAGGGTCCCTGACAACCAGCACGCCACAATTTGGAACTAATTTACCACAAAGCTCGACGTCTAGCTCCATGTAACCAAGGTAAGGAATCGCAAGACCATTGGCAGCAGTAAGTTGCACCCATTGACAAGACTTAAGTCGCTCCTGCCCCCATGCCTCAAAATATTGGCGAAAACAACTCTGTAATTGTAGACACCATAGAGCCAGTATCTATCAAGCAGGGCACCTGGACCCCGCCAATAAGAACATTAAGATGAGGGCACAAGACGCCGGAGTGGTACCATTTGCAACACTTGAGCCGGATGACTCCCCAACCGAGCTGTGGCTCTGCAGCTCGGTGGGGATTAGTTTTCCGACTGCTGCGATGGACGAGACTGTCTACTACTAGTCGAAAGTGCTCCATTGCGCTCCCGAGCGAAATGGCCAGGGCGTTGACATCTCCTATATATTACATGACCATAACGTAGGGATCGGCTACGTGAATTAGGGGCCTGTAAACGAGCAAAACCTTGGGTGAGCTGATTTAACTGCTCTTGTTGCAATTTTAACATTTCCCTTAGTTCAGTTAACTCTGACTTTGAAGGAGAGCTACTAGGACCTATACGCGACTCACCCTGCACAGCATACTGAACCCCATAAGCCAATGGAACAGACTGACTTCGTCCCCTTGCACCCCCAGGCATTCCCTCCAGTTCCCATCGAATGGCCTCACTACGCACCTCCTACAGTGTAAAGGAAGGGTGACGACAGACTAATTGCTTAAGTTCTTGACGGAGGCCGATATCAATGACATGCTCAAAAAATTGGTCACGCAATAAAGCTTCTACATTTGGTATGGCATGAGGTGACTGCTGTTTCACTTTCTCCAGGAGGCCCATCAATGCAATGGAAAATTCTAACAACGTCTCTTCCTCCTGTTGCTTCCTGGAGAAAAAGGCCTGCTGTAACGCTACATAAGACTGGGAACAACCATACAATTCTTTTAAAGCCTGAATTTTTTTTTTTGATCCCCCCTCTCTATATCAGAGCGATATCTGATCTCATCCCGGGCCTCCCCCTCTAGATGATCAAAGAGGTAAAAGGCTTGATCAGCTACAGACAAATGACGAGCCCGCATACATGCTTGGGCTTCCTCTACCCATTCATTAATGGTAATGCCTGATCTACCGCTAAAATTTGGGCATTTTCTATCTCGGGGTTCAAAAACAAATCTCTCAGATAATGGAGCACTAGCACCAATGGGTTGGTGCTTCACAGAAGATCCGGTGGTAGCAGTAGAAGAGGCTACACTAGGACCTGAAATAACAGCTGGAGTTTGTTCCTGTCTGAGCCGTTCATTATCAGCCCTCAATTGGGCTACAAGATCCCGAAGTTCTTGCAACTCTTCTTCCATAGCGAATTTCAGAAACACTTACCACTAAACTGGGGAGCAATAGAAAGGAGGGGGGGTAATTAAAGGAAAAAAACAAATGAATCCTTCCAGAAATTTATGCTGCTGTCTTGTTCCTAGAAATAACCAAACAAAAACCACAATGTCAAAAAAAAGTGCGATTTATCGTGCAGCCCTACTCCAAAGTCTAATGAGGCTGTAGATCATCACAGCATCTCCAGTTCGATCAATCCACAGGCGGGTCCGATGTTCTGTGGGTCTGAACCTGCTCTTATCAGCCAAACGCACTGGAGCACGACCCAACAGTCCAACCCCGTGGTTCAATACCGAGCCCAAATACTCTTTATTTTCTGGCAGATAAAGGTGCGGCTGGAGCATGAAATTTTGAGCCTTTTTCCCATTATTGAAGGTGTAATTTTGTCGTTACACATATTAGATCTTCATGGCCGGTGTGCGTTTCAATAGTCAGCACATTGTCTGTAAATAAAGCTGCTTTAATGAGTTTCACTAATTGCTGATTTAGATTTATTGATTAGTTCCAGAGCTCATTTGCTTCTTAATTTGCAAGTTGAATATATTTTCACTATGCCTGTGACTGATTACAATGCTTAACCACTTCAAAAGACAACATGTTTAGTTGATCATGAAAACCTCAATCATAATCTCAGATGTTTATAATATTAATTGCACAACTTTGATTTTTGTTTCAGTGTTGTTGTTCATGCAGTTTGTTGGTTCATATTTGTTTGTGATAAATTAGCACTTTATTTTCCATATCTCAGCTGCACTGCAAAAAAAAAAGATTTTCTTACTCTGTATTTTTGACTTGTTTTACAGTAAAAATATCTAAACATTCTTTAATAAAATACATTTATTTGAGAATACATTCATACAAAATACATTTACTTTTTTTAAGATCAAATCAAGAAATTTTCCAGAAAATAATCCTAATTAAAAGGGGAAACAAGTTTTATTTTTCTTACCCCATTGCCAGATATTTGTTCTTGTTTTAAGCATAAAATCACTTAATTTTAATATTTATTATTTTTATGTATTTATTTATTTATTTTCCCCAGAAAACAAGACTTTTTGGTGCATCCCTAGAAATATTTTTTTGGGTGTGACTACATTTTATCCAAAATGATTTGATTGGACAATGGAAATGTCGTCCAATAAAATCTATTATTGGTAGACATTTTTCCCCCATATGGCCTTGGTTATGTCACAGAAGAATTGTTGAAGAGGCAGAAGTAGTCATTACACATGTGACAGATTATAAGATTATAAAACAAACGTGTTTTCTCTATAAAATTACATGCATAGATGAATTGTGCACAATAAGACAAGAAAAGTAAGCACAGTTGCTTTTAATTTCATGTTTTTCCTCATTTGACCATACAACTAGAGAGGGGTAAATACGAATGTGGATTTGAACAGACAGGGAGCAGATATCACTGTTGTGTCTGACAGCTTTTTGTGTTACTGTGTGTGAGTGAAACAGAGAGACATTATGTGTGACAGCGCTTGTATCTGTGACAATGTTTGTGTGTGTGTGTGTGTGTGTGTGTGTGTGTGTGTGTGTGTGTGTGTGATGCTGCTCAATGTGAAAGCCCGCAGGTGATGGAGATTTACCGCTGATTACAGAACCGGCTTTCTGACAAGATGCGCATTAAATATCGCATGCGATTTATCGTGCAGCCCTACTCCAAAGTCTAATGAGGCTGTAGATCATCACAGCATCTCCAGTTCGATCAATCCACAGGCGGGTCCGATGTTCTGTGGGTCTGAACCTGCTCTTATCAGCCAAACGCACTGGAGCACGACCCAACAGTCCAACCCCGTGGTTCAATACCGAGCCCAAATACTCTTTATTTTCTGGCAGATAAAGGTGCGGCTGGAGCATGAAATTTTGAGCCTTTTTCCCATTATTGAAGGTGTAATTTTGTCGTTACACATATTAGATCTTCATGGCCGGTGTGCGTTTCAATAGTCAGCACATTGTCTGTAAA
Source organism: Sinocyclocheilus anshuiensis (assembly GCF_001515605.1). Lineage (NCBI taxonomy): Eukaryota > Metazoa > Chordata > Actinopteri > Cypriniformes > Cyprinidae > Sinocyclocheilus > Sinocyclocheilus anshuiensis. Next base: position 623,134 of record NW_015542355.1, read on the forward strand.
TAAAGCTGCTTTAATGAGTTTCACTAATTGCTGATTTAGATTTATTGATTAGTTCCAGAGCTCATTTGCTTCTTAATTTGCAAGTTGAATATATTTTCAAGTATTTGTTCTTAAGTATGCAACACAACAAATAGGGGTTCATTTTGATTACAAATGAAAGGAATAGTTCACCCAATAATTCAAAATTTTGTAAAAAAAAAAGTAGTTTTATACATGTCACGCAAAGTTTGACTTGGCATAACCGATGGCTATCATGTGACTGAGTAACATGATAGCAGATCCTCATGCAAAGCTATTGTATGATAATAACACTGTTAAATGAATAGTTCAATGGATCCTATGAACCTGAATTGGTGCTGTCAGAATTAAAGCTTTTATTGTGAAAAACAACACAATAATCCACAAGTAATCCGTTTAAAACCATTGTTTCTGGCTAAAATGCAAGTCCTCTATCCGTAATATTGCTTTCTCCAGTGAAAAAGTAATCTGAAGCAGGAGAGAACGCTCATTGTGACGGCACCCATACACTGCAGAGAATCCATTGGTGAGCAAGTGATATAATGCTTTCTCCAAATCTTTTCCTATGAAGAAACAAACTCATCTACATCTTGAGATGAGGGTAAGTAAAATTGCAGTACATTTTTATTTTTGGGTGAACTGTTCCTTTAAGTGTAATCTTTAACAGATTCACAGGAAATATAATGTTCATACTGTATTTTATAATGCTTTGATGCCAAAATTCACTTTTAGCATTTAAAATAATTTATTTTAGTTTTGTAGCCTTTTATTTATTTATTAATTTTAGACAAAACAGTATAGAATTATAATATCTGTAATTGATCAGTTATCAGCCATAACATGACAATAATTACACAGAACAAAGGTAAAGATCTGTGTTTTTGTGCTTTGTGTCACTCAGGAAAGACAGACTTTTCACTTAACCACAGTAACAGTACACTTTGTGGATACCAGTCTCCTTTATCCATTAGCCTAGAAAAGCACTCTTTTGCATGCATTGTTAATCGGCATGTTCAACCACCAGATGTGCCACCAATTCAAGGTTAACCTCTGTGCCTGCACATGTCCTTGGACAGATAATACGAGCATCAGTAATTCTGTGCAGGGATGGGCTTCTGACTTTGCCGTCCTCAGAGGAGGAATTAGGTTTAATTTTCATGCCTCTTGTTTTAATGGAAATATGCTAAACAAATATAAAACACCATCAATGCAAATCTAAAGAGTCACTTATTTATTTATTCATTTTTATGTGTGTATTGTTTATGAGTTGATTATTTAAGGCACTCACTGACAGAAACATAAATTGCGCTTATGCTCAAGCTTATGACCCAAAGGCTTTCACAAATTAAACAACATTTTGTAAAGAGAGATGAGACAATGAGAAATTATTTGAAGAAGATTTAATCATAACCTCTGAAGAGGGTGATATTGGAATGGCTTTTCAGAAGGATCAATTACACTCCGAGTCTTTATGTACATACCTATGATTGTGTGTCTGTGTGCGGTCTTATGCTTTGGCAGTAAAAACCCACAATGTAATCTACAATATTCTGAAGCCAACATTAAAAATTGCTTATTTAGAGTGTCTTTCTTCTAGATTTTTCAGTGATTCAGCACCTTGCAGTACATACTCTGAGTAGTTTTTATCAGGCACAAAAACAATAAAGATTGAATTGTGATTGCAGCATTAAAGGGATAGTTCTGTCATCATTTACTTATGTGATTCAAACCTGTATGACTTTATTTAGTCTGTGAGACACAAAAGAAGATGTTTTGAAGAATGTTGGTAACCAGACTGTTTTGGTGACCATTGGGAAATTTTAGGGACAATTCTCAAAATATCTATATATAAAGACATGAGGGTAAGAATTGGGTAAACCTTTTATATTGATTTGCAGTAGCAGCATTTATGATGCTGCTAAAAAGAACATTATTTTGTGTATTTGGTGTAATGAAATGTGTTTATGTGGTTTAAGGTTCAAAAAACACATTATTTTGAAGGCCAAACAAAGTAGTTTTGCGTTCACAACGAAACACACAGCGCCTTCACGACATGGAGGTGGCGGCAACAATACTACAGTGAGAATAAAAGTTACGCCTTCTTTCTTTGCGTGAACATTTGGGCAGCGTTATGCAAATCTTCCCAGATAGTGACGTAGGTATGTGGAGATGTGTTAGAACGAGCCGTTTTAGGTAGGTGTGGCTGACTCTTAACTTTTATAAATAATATCTCTTTGGATTTGAGACTTTAGTCTTTGCAACTTTACAGATCGTCTTTATGCACCAAGAGCTTGTAACACTCCAAAGAGAAAGGAAAAATTGAAATCGCATCATATGACCCCTTTAAATATATTTTTTAAAAGTGTACTTTATAGTATTTTTTATATTTATAATCTGTGAATTGGTTATTTGATTAGCAAATTCTTTATTTACATGCATGAACTGATGCACTGAAATGAATCAGACTTTTCAGTGATGCATATGAAAGAGGATATTGAATAGTGTTTCAGTTCATTTGGCTGTAAAGCTGTGGTATTTAAAACTTACTGGAAAAAGTATAGCTCATTACTGAAAAAGCTTCATGCAGGAGAGCTACTAAACAAATTATCCACTTGCAATTAGTTACATCCCCACACTGATTATAATTGAAAACTTCACCACCAAACACACCATAGCAGGAAATTACAGCAGTAGCCAATGAAACGCTCAATAACCAGATTGCATGTAAAAGCATGGCAAGATATCAATGAGTTCAATAAATAAGCAAAATGTTGGAGTATATGAAAATATTGGGTGATATGTATTGCTCTAATTACTGTAGATAAAGCAACTTAATTGGGCCAATATAGAGCTGATAGAGAAGCACGCTGGAATGGATTTCTTCTCAGTTATTTTGTGGCTCCATTTACAAATTCAATGTATTAAAAACTAATTGCATGACGAGAGCTTCAGAAAGATTGTACAAATTTAGATTTTGTGATGAATTTATTAATCATGTGCAATGTAGGAAATTATATCAGCTAAGGAAATCTACTTTACAATCAACTCCCTACTAGAGTTACTGATAAATGAGACACTGATTGAAAGTGAAAGTGACAAAGTGATGTGACATGTGGCCAAGTATGGTAACCCATACTCGGAATTTGTGCTCTGCATTTAACCCATTCGAGTGCAACACACACGCACACACACACACACTCACGCACACACACACACTCTCTCACACTCACACTCACACACACATACACACACACACACACACACACACTCACACACACACACACACACTGTGAACACACACCCTGAGCAGTGGGAAATTGGGGCAACTGGCCCCATGGTTGCTGATATTTCTTATATCAGGTTTCTTAGGTCATTATCTTAAAGTGTGTTTTGTTCATAGTCTTTCTGTTATTTAGTCAGTTGATTTAATGATTAATTTTTAATACAAAAATGATTGCAGTATGATTTGCTGTATTTGCTTAGTGTTGAAAATACCACATAAATAATGGAAAGGAGGTTAAATCTGCCCCTGAGTAAAGTACTTGACTCTGGTCTACTCCAGTGACACTCCATCGCAGCTATTATTTTCATTTGTATAGCACCTTTCACAACACACATTGTTTTAAAGAAGACTTAGTGTCTTACAAACCCCCACAGAACAAGCCAAGGGCGAGAGTAGCCAGGAAAAGCTCCCTGAGATGGTTAGACAGAATGAGGAGGAAGACACCTTGAGAGGAACCAACGTCTGAAAGACAAATTAAAAAGTGAAGTATGCGGTTTCTACACTACTAGTGTCACCTAGCGGAATTACAAAAATAAAGCATATTTTCGAGCAATATTTGCAAACGTCCCTTACAATCACCACAGCCTTTCTCACATCGTGATATCGTACTATTTTTTTCTGGGGCTTGACGGTAAAGAGCTAAGAATTGTGGCAGAATCTTGAGTTTAGCTTGTCTGTTGAGAAGAAACTTTTTGATTGAAACCCAAACATTCCATCAAATTCTGTACAAGCACCTTCAGTGTTTACACTTGTTTTGCCACATTATGTGTCGCTGTATATTTTGGCATAGTAAGTCTTCAAATTTTGTAACTGAATCTGAATTACTTTACTAAGTAACACGTCAACCATGATCCCACTCTGGCTAAACACCCTATGGCTCAGCCTGCTACAGTAGCCACACCCCAAACTCTCGCTATTGGTTGAATTGGAAAGAGAGTTTGACAGATCTGAGTGGACCTCCCTAAATGTTTTGATGGTGCCTAGGAAACTCAATATTTAAACTAGGGGGAGAGAAACCCATGAATGGCATACTTGGAGTAGTCAATAGTCAATAAACTTGGTTAAGAGAACGTATTTTGCCATATAAATTTAACAGATTTCACCTTTAAACAAATATGTGCAAGCTTTTACAGCCACATGCTTGTTTTTGAAGTGCACACTACCTAGTATACTTGTTTTGTAGAGCACAATACCATATACATGCAAATTAAAGGGATAGTTCACCCAAAAATGAAAAATCTGTAATTAATTACTCACCCTCATGTCGTTCCAAACCCGTAAGACCTTCGTTCATCTTCGGAACACGAATTAAGATATTTTTGGTTAAATCCGAGAGCTTTCTGTCCCTTCATAGACAGCAATGCAATTGACACGTTCAAGGCCCAGAAAGGTAGTAAGGACATCGTTAAAATAGTTCATGTGACATCAGTGGTTCAACCGTAATTTTATGAAGCTAGGAGAATACTTTTTGTGAGCAAAAAATTTAAAATAAAAATAGAAAAAATAACTTTATTCAACAATTTCTTCTCTTCCGTGTCAGACTCTGCCGCCATTCACAAGAGTACCATGACGCATGGTACTCTCGTTCAAGTTGTCATCCTGAAGCATTAATTGTATGTTAGACCATATAAGGTAAAAAATATAATGCTTGAGCTAAAAAACATTCTGTTTCCTGTTGATTATAAAGCACCAGCCGAGAGGATGCAAGAAGTCATGTGATGGAAAACATTCATTCTGTTCTAGAAGCTTGATGCTCATCTTGACACCACGTATCATAAAGTACAAGAAAAGTGCGAGACAAGAAATTTTATTTTAGAGGCCCTACATCCTAGCTTCTAGGAAGATGCTTTGCATTAAAAACTAAAAAGCAAATCAACCCTAATCTAAGGGGAAACAGACAGTTACCTTAAAAGGAGTCATATGCTGAGTATGCATTATGATTGGAAACTTCCTGGTTTGATTAGGATATAAATACTGAGTCGATGTGTTCCACTTTGTCGCACACTCTGTGTGATTATCAGACCTTGTTACAAGAATAAACCCTATATTTTCTTATTCTGCAATACTCACTGAGTTATTGCCTCACAATAAGAGTTGTGCAATAATGTGCAATACAAAACTAGTATGCACTAGGAAGAAATATTTATCACAAAGGGATTTAATCTTGCTATTTGTACACAATTAAATGTACAACCAGTGTATAAATAATTTTCACTCAGAAATTTCATTTTCAAGAAAATGCAAGTAACATTGAATTAAATGTGAAATGTAGAAGTAGAAAGGCTGTAATAGTATTTTCTTGTCACTCCATTAATCTGTTTTATTTACAGCTTAGAAAAATCATTTTTACAGTGTGGGGGTGTTGCAATATACCAGTATTGATGATAACTGTGATATTTAAAAAAATAAATAAATATTGATATGTTGTTTGAGTGTCTTCATCAGATGTTTCACTGATTAATATGTCACTAAAAGTGTCAAATCGTTATCAAACAACACAAATGGGTCTAGTTTTTCTGTTTTCTGACACTTTGGTGAATGAGGTCAGCTAATATATTCCCTGCTGTTATTATAAGACTAATTATTAGCATAGTCTTCATTAGCATAAAATGCTAATCTGTTAGATTAGATTAGAAGTGAATCACTGTACTTTGTTCACACTGACAAAAAAAACCAAAAAAACAATAGCCTTAGTCTAATAAATACACACAACAGGCCAGAAGGGGCTTCATTATCTAGAAAGTCGCAATTCCGGTTATGGAAATAGAAACCTTTACTGAAGATAAGATATAAGAATATTTCAAATTAGCTGCTTATTATGTGCAAAATTATAATAAGAAAGGTAATTTAATTTTGATAGTATGGTGGCAATCAGAAATGTCCTCATAAGGGACGAGCAGAGGCTGAAGGGGAGTCAATATGCAATATATCTAAATGAATCATGCGGCGTTTGATCCGCGGCTGATATTAGATTTTCCCTCTGTCTTATTATTGGTCCTCCCTGAATTGGCCAAGTGATATAAACACTGATGACCGCTTTAGTGCCGTCGACTCTGTGCATTTACGCCTGACCTCGATGTGCTGTTGCTCAGGGAATACGAGTGTCTCTCTGATAAAGCCACCTGCAATATTTAGATTTTAGTTTTTTTTTTTTTTGATGTAGCCACAGAAACTGAGCCATATTATACTTTCTGGGCCACGTCTGGGAGAGAGTGGCAGTCTTAGAAGTAGTCTGCCTCACAGACCACTGCACAGAAAAAAAAAAAAAAGCGAAAATGGGATGATAAAAGAAAACCTGGTGGCACTGCAGTGACACATCTCTGTTTCTAACGTCCGCCCTTGAAGGGAGGGAGGCAGATATAGAAAGCCATCCGAGAAGGGCAAGAGAAAGTAAGGTTGTACACAGGTAAATCAAAGAGGGTGAGGGGAATTGTGGGTTATCGAAACAAGTAGTTTCCAGACACTAGTAATTCACCCCACAGATGATGGCTTTCATAGCCCTGGACCTGTTTTCAAACCTGTGGGGTTCAGTAAATCTTTCAGAGAGCGAGTAAACTCCATTTCCCCCTGTAATCTCATTTGCCTTTGATGACAGTGGTGCATCATATGACGCTGGCGGTTTGGCAGTGGCAAAGTCGATCCTGGCAGCCAAACCCACCGACCACACATCAGCTGCTACAGCCACAAAAAAAAAAAAAAACCTCCATTAAGGAAATCCATTATCTCC
>NW_015542355.1:631002-642006 GCF_001515605.1 Sinocyclocheilus anshuiensis
TTTTTTTTATATGTTATCTAGGAGTGTTTTAAGGGCCTAATGGAGTTCTTATCTTTATTTTGCTCTGGATTTGCAAAAAAAATTGCTAATTAAATGTTGCATTGGAGGTTTGTCAACTAATCGGTTAATGTATTTACATATCCATGGCTTTTGTGAATAAGGGAATGTGAGTTTTTGGTTGATGACTGCCTTTAGAATTGCTTTAAAGGGATAGTATACACACACACAAAAAACACACACACACCACAGAAGATATTTATAAAATAAATCAGAAGAATGTCCCATGAAGACACTGGTTTAAGCCCTGTATTTGGCTGAAAGAACTCCGTCACAGTTGTACACAACAGCCACGATTTGAAAAAGCCCATTAAAGAAATAGTTCATCCGAAAATGAAAATTTACTGAACGTTTACCCTCAGACCATCCAAGATGTAGATCTGACGGCACCCATTCACTGCAGAGGATTTATTTGTGAGCAAGTGATGCAATGCTAAATTTCTCCAAATCTTTTCTGATGAAGAAACAAACTCATCTGCAACTTGGATGGCCTGAAGGTGAGTACATTTTCAGCAAATTTTCATTTTTGGGTTAAATGTTCCTTTAATGGGTCTGTTCAAATTGTGGCTGTTGTACACAACAGTGACTGAGGCCTTTAGGCAAAATACAGGGCTTAAACATAGCCGTCTTCATGGGAAATTCTTCTTATTTATTTCTTCAAAGGAAGAGTTGACATTTTGAGCGAATCAGGCAGTTGCTAGACGTAGCATAATTGGATCCTTGGGCTTCAATTTATAGCCGTACATCCAAATTCAGCTTTAGGGTAAGTCTCTTCAGGTAATACTCCAAAATGTATTACCAAGTGTCACTTTGTTTCACTTTCATCACACAGCGAAACGTTCTGTTCATTTTAAAGTCTTTGATTGGCATATGCCTCAAATTAATGCGTATTGCAAAGTAAAGGCATTATTATGGCTTGTATTTGGGAAGAAATCACAAATGTGTTGGGTTTTTAATTTGTCTGGAGGCATACCTAATATGACAAGTGTATTTAAGTAGCTGCTGTGAATTCAATAGGAACATCTCATTACAGTCTAGCATGCTCTTTCCCACCGAGAAGGATCACCATGGCGATTAGAGAGAGAGAGTGAAGAAGCACATCATGTTTTGCATTAGTGAGAGACGTTGTCTACAGAGTAATTTAATCTACTTGTGATCTTCTTTAAGTCTTTAAGTGTCATTTTAGAGCATACACGCATTATTTGGTTTTTGGAATTTTTTATATATGAAGTGACAGTATAGACTTTTATATTAATTAAAATGTCATTTTTAATTACGTTTCTGTTTCAAATAAACACATATTAAGCAGTACAACTTTTTTCAACATTGATAATAATAAGAAATATTTCTTGAGCACCAAATCAGCATATTAGAATGATTTCTGAAGGATCACGTGACACTAAAGACACTGAACATCTCCAGAATAAATTACATTTTAAAATATATTAAAATAGAAAACAGTTATTTTAAATTCTAATAAGATTTCACAATATTACAGTTTTAAAAATCATACCTACCACAAACTTTGGATATTTTAAGACTGTAGAATAAAGAATAAGGACTTGAAAAATAAAATGGAATAAAGAATATGAATACTTGAAATATACAGTAGCACTTGGGGCACGTGGACCAATTAAGTAATCTTATTTATGTATTTATTTATTTATTTATTGTCCTTTTTGAAGTTTGATATGTTGTTGTAGTTGCATATAAATTCTTCACAATTCCTTTTTTTGTGTTTCATGGTAAAAAAAAATAACAGCATACGGGTAAATGCAGGAGAGTGAGTAAATAATGACATTTTGATTTCAAATTTTTTTTTTTAAATAAAACACATATTTATCTGCATTTCCTTTTCTGATTGTATAATATCTCAGACAAATGGAGTGACATAACATTTTGTCAAATGCAGAAGATACCCCTCAAAACGCTCTCACCACCACTTTAAATGACAGGACTCCTCAGTATGAGTAAATAATGACATTTTGATTTCAAATTTTTTTTAAAAAATAAAACACTCATATTTATCTGCATTTCCTTTTCTGATTGTATAATATCTCAGACAAATGGAGTGACATAACATTTTGTCAAATGCAGAAGATACCCCTCAAAACGCTCTCACCACCACTTTAAATGACAGGACTCCTCAGTAAACAGGTAACCAATTTTAACCTGTCAGTTAAACATGTATGAAGAGCGATTGGCTAATCTGTGCTCATAAATTAAATATGGCTGCGCAGAAAGCCAGATGGCTCCGAGATGTAGAGTTATTCGATGTAATTTAGTCTCTGAATTTAAACCAGTGAACGGAAAATGAGAAGTGTCTTGATTCGCAAAATTTTTCAAAGGGGGTTCTGTTTGTGAGAGGTCTTGACACAAGATAAGAGTAATTGCTGCAAAATGTCTGTGCTGTGTGTAATGAGTGCTATCTCTCTAAAACGTCAATGCTTGGGAGAGACGACTTTCAAGAACAAATACTCTTTCACAGCCTGTTTCAAGCAGAACCGATGCTTTGAGGTATTTTGGAAACCACCTCCGCCAACCGGTTTGCAATACACCTTTTGGAATGTTATGCAAATGGAATGCTCTGTTTCATAAGACCACCTCAGATGAAAGCGGCCAAAAGCCAGTTTGATGCATAAACTGAAGGTTTCACAGGTGTACAATAGCAGCACATCCTCTATCACTGAGCAAGGCAAACATTTTTTACTCCTTGATGTGTGATGTCCACTTTTAAGCGAAAGTATTGAAAATACTTTTAAAAAATAATGTTTGGTGATTTATTAATACATTCATGAAAGGGCTAAATCCCATGGATTTGATTTATTTTATTTTATTTTATTTGATTTTATTTTGTTTTGTTTTGTTTTGTTTTGTTTTGTTTAAAATAAGGTTCCATAATGTTAGTTAATGCATTAACAACACTGATAGATTAAATCGTAAACAGTAATAGTAATCCATAAATAGTATTAACAAATTCAACTTTTGATTTTAATAATTTATTAGTAAATGTTGAAATTAACATGAACTGAGATTAATAATTTTTTATTATTATTTTTCTATACAGCAAGAAGTAAGAAAGATGCTCTTTTTATTTTCTAATACACTTCCTTCTAATACACGCCTCTTCATAGTGCGGGTAAATTATCATATAAATGCTTCTCAGCGCTTATAATTCCCATTAATCTGATTTTATTTTTCATAATAGCCGCTAGTAAACTTCCCCCTGCCTTTTAGACTTTATTAAAGATCTTGTGATAAACACAATTCCCTTATCACTGTTTCACAACAGGATTTGACTGGAGCATGAACCAGTTCAAAACATTTCAGGCGGATTTGTTTTAATGAACCCAACCTCTGTTCTCGAACTAGAGATTCAGAGAGCTGCAAGTGCTTTCTTTGAATAGCCATATTATTACACTAATTATCTCACTCACTACTTACCTGTACTGCAGTCCTTTCCTTTGCTCAGGCTATAACAAATAAATATGCTAGTGAGGTAAGCACTTATGTCTTACTCTCCAATCCAAACGATAAACTTACTTGTCCTTGAAAATACCCCTTTAATGGCTTGTTATGGCTGTATGTTGTTACAGCACCATCATAAAATATTACTGCCAGTGCTGCATAGATGTGTTTCTATAGTATAACAGTATACTTGTTTGACTGCTGTGAATTAAAACCCCAGAGCATTATGACACGGTCAGGGTATTGTGTCCTTTATTACGTAGCTGGTATTACGTTTTTTTTTTTGCCAAGGGTATTATATATGCATGCATATGTTCCTATAATTATTGCACACTGTGAGTAGTTTGTCATGCAAAGTGCATCTGTGTCAAAACAATATTTGATGCATTGCGCAAGTCAGTAGTCTGATCTTAAAGGTTGGAATGTAAAGAATCAGACATGTTACAAAAGAGAATAGATATAGTTTAATGATAGCATCCTGATTTTACGTTTGCTGGATGAGCACATTCTGATGCTGATGATATTTTATCAGGGGATCTGATCTTAATAAAATAAACTGAAAGTATTTCTATAATTATGTTAATTAAATCCCACATATTATTCCCACAAATTAAATTATATAGTGACACACTTGGAATGACACATTTTACAAACCAAAATAGTAAATTAGTGATTGACAGAGAGAGAGAGAGAGAGAGAGAGAGATTTTTTAAAGAAATTAAACATTTTATTCAGCAAGGGCACATTCAATTGTTTAAAATTGATAGATAAAAAGACATTTATATATTTTTTTATTTAATTTTAAGTAAATTCTGTTCTTTTGAACTTATAAGTTAAGCAATATATATATATATATATATATTGCTTAACTTATTATAGAAGTAAACCATAAAAAACTGTAAAAATAAAACCTCTAGTTTCTCTTCCTTTGGAGACGAAAATGTTACAGCTTTGCAATGACACTCCAATATAGAACAATTTAGAAGAAAACACTGTTAAACAGCAAGGCAGAGACAGAAAACCATTACTAGTGTAAGACAAAGAGGAGTTCAAGCGACATCCATCTCTGTATTGGAAAATAATGGTCACTTCTACCCCAAAGAGTCGAATTGCTCTGGGCTACCAGCTCTTCCCCCATCTCTTTCAGCTCAGATTCTTCAGTTCCGGTGTATAGAGATCTGCCCGATCACTCATCCCAGCGTGTCAGTATGTGTTAGATGAAGAAAGAGAATGATTTAGCACACTAGCGTGAGTGTGTGGACATGCGCACGGAGGTGTACCGTTACATTCCGGTCGCAAGCCACTTGGAGCTCTCACTTAAGCCATAAACACTGTTTTCACAGATACGTGAGGACACATATTATCCCTCTCAGAGCAGCATTTCTTTTATTCAGCAAGGGCACATTCAATTGTTTAAAATTGATAGATAAAAAGACATTTATATATTTTTTTATTTAATTTTAAGTAAATTCTGTTCTTTTGAACTTATAATTCATCAAAGAATCCTGAAAAAAACATGTATCACAGTTTCCACAAAATAGTAAGCATCAAATCAGCATATCAGAATGATTTCTAAAGGATCATATCACACATGTGTACTAATATAATGATATTATATTTTATTATATAATACTAGTACCTGCTATTATAGTAGTTTATATATATATATATATATTGATCCACTTCCCCTAAAATATAAAAAAATACAAAATACTTTAAAATATGCTTGATTATTGTTTTTCAGCAGTACGCTTAACCAAGGCAATCATCGGCTAGGTGTTTTGAATGCTGAAGTGGGTTGCGTTTAGCAGGATAAAGCAAAACACTGAAAATCACAAAAGGCCCTCTATGATATTTAACTGAGTTCTCATAGTGACACGATATTACATAGCCAGCAGCATTGCACCAAATCAGCTGGGAGCCAAAAACTGGGAATTGAGATGTCGTCCCACAAATGTTATTGAAGTGCGTGCTAATGCACTAAAGTCAACATTGCCAGCAGGGCAGAGTTTAGCAGTGCTTATGATGCCTCAGTGAGTAAGGTTTCACAGCTTCAGTTTATACAGACGTCTTAACTTATAGTGGCAAAATTTCCCTGTTGAGAAAACCTTCAGGCGGTGATATTTTTTTTCTCCTTCTCAGAGGTGGAGGAGTACTTCCAAATTTATGCTTTCCGCCACAACTGATAAACAAGGTTTGTTTGTACTGTTCTGGTCAAAGTTAGACTCAAGTTTATCACTCAAGAGTCATACGCTAGAAACCAAAAGTATTTCTATAATTATGTTATTTAAATCCCACATACAGTATGGAATGGCTTCCAGGTAATTATAGTGGCACACTTGGAATGACACACATTCTGTGTGACCAAAAATAGTACAAATAATCATATTTAATAAAGAATACTTTATATCAATGTGAAATATATTGGTATATACACTATAAAAATTTGAAATGAAACATTTTAATCAGCAAGAATGCAAAAAAAGTCAATAGTGACAGACAAAAAGACATTTATAATGTTACAAAAAAGTCTATTTGAATAAATGCTGTTCTTTTCTTTCTATTCTTTCTCTTCATCAAAGAATCCTGGGAAAATATATCACATTTTCCACAAAATATTAAGCAGCACAACTGTTAACCTTAGCCTGTCAACCTTAATAATGTTTCTTGAGAACCAAATCAGCATATTATAATGATTTTGGAAGAATCATGTGATGATCATGTCATCTAGAGAAAACAAAATGCAAAGTATTGAAAATATAACTTATTTAAATCCATCATGATCCAAATATCAAAGCCAACGTGAGGGCTGTACGTTCCTATAACAATCACTATTGAAAATGAAAGCAAAATGCCAAGCACAAATATTTCATTTCACGACAGCAGCCACAAATAGTTGCTAGCTTTTATTTTGAGATAAGTAGACTATAGCAGAAACTGCTGTCAAATTTAAAGTTCAAACATTTTTCTCAATGTGGCACTGATGTACTGTAAAAATTTTAAATAGATTTCTATCAATCAGAAATGGATGCAGGTGCAATATTTTAAATACTTGCAGTGATAGTTAGACTCCTAATATGTTATATATGATATATGCTGTATGATATAGTGGGTCCAGAAGTCTGAGACCACACAGAAAATCTTGAGTGCGGAATAAATTATTTAATTTTTGTGCCAATTTCTAATGGGAAAAAAATGCAAAAAAAGAGGCATTTCCAAGACAGTTGCGTGACAGTTCATAAGAATGTTATAATATGTTGAACTGGATGCAAATTTATTTATGCATGGTGACATTTTACAAAGTTACTATAATAACATTTTCTGTTACAGCTTTGGCTCAGTTGATACATATTAATATCTCGACTCACACACACGCCACAGATAAAGTTACATGCTGATGATCTTTCTGAAGTTCTGCAATGAGACCTCATTATCACAGTCCCCTGGTGGGCAAACTTAAATCTTAAAGGAAGAAGAAGACCATCTGGAGCATAGAGTGAATGAGTCTGTAAGATACATACTAAACATGCCTAAATTCTATTAGTATTTTTTATTTATTATTTATTTATTTATTTATCCAGCCAGCAAGAAAGAAGACAGACAGACAGACAGACAGACAGACAGACAGATAGATAGATAGATAGATAGATAGATAGATAGATAGATAGATAGATAGAAGGCAATACGTGGCAGATCAGAGCCCGGTCTCATGAAGATAGATAGATAGATAGATAGATAGATAGATAGATAGAAGGCAATACGTGGCAGATCAGAGCCCGGTCTCATGAAAATGCATTTAAATAGTACGCCAAATAAAAACGAAAACTCATGGTATTGATACACAAAAATGGACTTTGGCGTGTATATGCTACGCACGTGTTTGGTGTGCATATAATACGCAGTTTTCGCATGCATATGATACGCATCTACCCCACAACCCTAATCCTACCCATCGCGTAGCATATACACGCCAAAGTCCATTTTTGCGTATCAATACCATGGGTTTTCATTTTTATTTGGCATACTATTTATACGCACTTTCATGAGATCGGGTTAGCAGTTCAGTGCTTTTGCTAAATAAATTCACCCAACCTTTAACACTGCAGAAAAATTAGCCATCCACAAATGCCCTGTCTATGCTTCACTCACCACTTAGTACATTTTTATGAAAGAAGAGTCTTGTATGACTCCCTCATGTCTGTTCAGAAACCAACTCTGCATGCAGTTGTTTAGGCCACTGTCACGTTGAATGTGGATCTCGAGAGTGATTGGTGTCGACACATTGCCACACTTGCAGAGAGGGACCATCTGTCTGAGAGGCTAGAGAATATGTTGTGTTTCTTGAATTGCTCCTCTTAAAATGCTCTGGGCATTTTTGTCCTTCTATAGGAAGTGAAGCTTGTTATGAAATAAGTGCTGCTGTCTTGAGTGAATTGATTACTTATGGCTGATGGTAGGAAGTGGAAGCATGTGTCTCTGAGAACACTTATGAAATACTGGACATTTAATTTTGTACAGAAGCATTATGTCCATTCAAATGCTTTGAGGCAACTTCCAAAAAAATTGTATATTCTAAAATTAAAGGCTGGAATACACTGCACGACTTTTAAAATCTGAACAGATTTTAAAACAGGGCATCATACACTTACCGACTTTGTAATAGTCACAGAAGAAAAACTGACCATCATACACTAAACGACTGGGGATCATCCACTACCAGACTTTAAAGTTGTTCCGATCACAATAAACTCAAGCAGAAATGTGCACCTTGTTGATAGGAGACACATGACAAATGAAAACAATACGTTTTCTAAATTCAGCTCAAAATATCAAACATGTCTGATATCCTCTGACTGGATGGAAATCTGTCAACTCAAATCTGTAGACTGGCTCTGACTTTAGGCAACAAGCATCAGCTTCTCCAGACTGCAAATCAGGGGAAAACTGGGGCAAAAATCGTGTAGTGTATTCCAGCCTTAAGTTGCATGATTATTGTAGGTAAAAAGGGTTTACGGTTAAAATGTTGTAGAAGAAATCACTCTACGCACTTTCATGAGATCGGGTTAGCAGTTCAGTGCTTTTGCTAAATAAATTCACCCAACCTTTAACGCTGCAGAAAAATTAGCCATCCACAAATGCCCTGTCTATGCTTCACTCACCACTTAGTACATTTTTATGAAAGAAGAGTCTTGTATGACTCCCTCATGTCTGTTCAGAAACCAACTCTGCATGCAGTTGTTTAGGCCACTGTCACGTTGAATGTGGATCTCGAGAGTGATTGGTGTCGACACATTGCCACACTTGCAGAGAGGGACCATCTGTCTGAGAGGCTAGAGAATATGTTGTGTTTCTTGAATTGCTCCTCTTAAAATGCTCTGGGCATTTTTGTCCTTCTATAGGAAGTGAAGCTTGTTATGAAATAAGTGCTGCTGTCTTGAGTGAATTGATTACTTATGGCTGATGGTAGGAAGTGGAAGCATGTGTCTCTGAGAACACTTATGAAATACTGGACATTTAATTTTGTACAGAAGCATTATGTCCATTCAAATGCTTTGAGGCAACTTCCAAAAAAATAGTATATTCTAAAATTAAAGGCTGGAATACACTGCACGACTTTTAAAATCTGAACAGATTTTAAAACAGGGCATCATACACTTACCGACTTTGTAATAGTCACAGAAGAAAAACTGACCATCATACACTAAACGACTGGGGATCATCCACTACCAGACTTTAAAGTTGTTCCGATCACAATAAACTCAAGCAGAAATGTGCACCTTGTTGATAGGAGACACATGACAAATGAAAACAATACGTTTTCTAAATTCAGCTCAAAATATCAAACATGTCTGATATCCTCTGACTGGATGGAAATCTGTCAACTCAAATCTGTAGACTGGCTCTGACTTTAGGCAACAAGCATCAGCTTCTCCAGACTGCAAATCAGGGGAAAACTGGGGCAAAAATCGTGTAGTGTATTCCAGCCTTAAGTTGCATGATTATTGTAGGTAAAAAGGGTTTACGGTTAAAATGTTGTAGAAGAAATCACTCATTGACTTGTCTGAATATATCTATACACTGCTAGACAAAAGTTTTAATGTTTTTTAAAAGTAGTCTCTTATGCTCAGGGCCGTCGCAAGGGGGTGTGAGGCCCTGTGCGAAGTTGAGGTGCGAGGCCCTCTGCAATTTGGGTGGGGGTGGAGGGGTTACTGTAATGAACATGGATTTCTAGTGTATTTTCTTGAACTTCCCAGGTAATTTCTATGGTTTGAACCATTTCAGAGGCGGTCAAAATTAGAATTTTAAAATGAGTAAAAGCTGTCTACGAACTTGACGTGTGTTGTCGTGCTCACTGACATGAATGCGTAAAAAACACGGTCACACGCACACGCTCATTTTTATTTTATTTATTTCATCATTCATTACTGTTGGTTAATCTTTACGTCTGGCTGTGGGTTTAGCAAATATTTAATGAATGAAATGTATTAAAAAGAACTTCTAACTAAAACTAACTCAAGCCTGAATGAAGTGCTACACACATTTTGGACTTCTGTCTCTGCTTGTTTGCAATGCAACGGTAAATAAAAAAAATGGTTTTATATGTACAGCATTTTCTTTACTCAATAAAACTATACACACACACACACACAAACACCCACACACACACACACACATATATATATATGAATTTGAGGAGCAGAGTATATATCATTTGACGTCAGTCATAGAAAATACTAATTAAAAAGACTGTGCGTAACATTTCGTCTTTAAAACATGAGCTCCAATAAACTTTGTAACATGTAAGTTGATGAAAACATAATGCGATGCACTTACTGCCTCAGATGCGGCTGTTCTAATATGACGCTCAAAACATTTTATTACTTTTCCTCCCTTGAAATCAAATAATTCTGACTTCATGATGCATTGCTGCATTAACAGGAAAAAAATTATAGTAACATAAGTTAAGTTCCAAGTGCCCAACCAAAGGGAACGCTAATCACTATAATGGTGAGTTAAAAAAAATATTTTAGGAAAATCAACATCAATAGACTGCGTAACATTTCGTCTTTAAAACATGAGCTCCAATAAACTTTGTAACATGTAAGTTGATGAAAACATAATGCAATGCACTTACTGCCTCAGATGCGGCTGTTCTAATATGACGCTCAAAACATTTTATTACTTTTCCTCCCTTGAAATCAAATAATTCTGACTTCATGATGCATTGCTGCATTAACAGGAAAAAAATTATAGTAACATAAATTAAGTTCCAAGTGCCCAACCAAAGGGAACGCTAATCACTATAATGGTGAGTTAAAAAAAAAAACATTTTAGGAAAATCAACATCAATTTATGAAGTTAGCTTATGTGATGTTCTCTCAAATATTTCAATTGTTTTGAAAATTCAACATTCAAGATGACTTTGGGAAACGAGTGAATGCAACTAGTGAAAGATAACTGCAGACATGGAGGAAATGG
>NW_015542355.1:643572-643909 GCF_001515605.1 Sinocyclocheilus anshuiensis
AGTTAGGTTCCAAGTGCCCAACCAAAGGGAACGCTAATCACTATAATGGTGAGTTAAAAAAAATATTTTAGGAAAATCAACATCAATTTATGAAGTTAGCTTATGTGATGTACTCTCAAATATTTCAGTTGTATTGAAAATTCAACATTCAAGATTACTTTGGGAAACGAGTGAATGCATCTAGTGAAAGATAACTGCAGACATGGAGGAAATGGATCTATTAAGACTCTAAAAGTCTACTAAGACTCTTTTTCTTTTCTTCTTCTTCTGTTGTTATGTTGCACATTAGCAACATATTAGTGCACTGCTGCCTCTCACTGGTTTATTAATATCATTG
>NW_015542355.1:644043-644525 GCF_001515605.1 Sinocyclocheilus anshuiensis
ATCATTGGTTCCTTTGTGGCTACTTGAATATTTTAAGTAAGTGTCACTCAAAACAGTAAGTAAATTGTTTTATTTGCTTTGAAAGTAGCTGTAACTTAATAAAACCTAGTAAGTATAACAACTAAGTAAAGATAACTAATTAAATCTAAGTAAGGTAAACTATTGGATTTTACAGTGTGGTTAAAAATCAACTCCACTTGAGCTTGATTTTGGTGTTAATAATATAATGACTATATAAGCCTATATAAAGTCACTATATCAACTTTGACAACACAGTGTTTAATTATTTAAAAAATGCAGGTGTTTTTGCATTTCCTGAAAAGTTTTGAACATGTAGGATAGATAGTAAGCTCTACTGCATACTACATTTTTAACAAGCAGAACAATACATCATCATGATACACATAGTCTGACTATTTGACTTTTAGATATTTACGCTCTAAAAAAATGCTGGGTTAAATACAACCCAGTGCTGGGTAATG
>NW_015542355.1:644561-656828 GCF_001515605.1 Sinocyclocheilus anshuiensis
CCCAGTGCTGGGTAAAATAGGGACAAACCCAGCAATTGGGCTGTTTTGACCCAGCGGTTGGGTTAAATGTTTAACCCAACCTTCTGGGTAGTAACCCAACCGCTGGGTCAAAACAACCCAATTGCTGGGTCTGTCCCTATTTTACCCAGCACTGGGTTGTATTTAACCCAGCATTTTTTAGTGTAGCTATAATAGTTTTTCGAAGGACAAAAACTTTAAAACTATTGGCTTTACATCAAGTCAGCTGTCACTTTTCCTGCGAGGCCCTGTGCGAGATAGATAGATAGATGCTTTGAGGCGACTTTTTTGAGGTTTTTCCTTTTTTTTATAGTTTTGAATAGTTATTAAATACCTACTCATAATGAGTAGTTTAAACAGTCATGTTAACAATTAGAACAAAGAAGTAGTTTAGATTTTCAAAGCAATCTCTTAAAAAGTAGCTGCGTGACACCCTTGATTTTGTAGCTACTACAATTTTCCTGTCATCCTCTCTGTTCAGTCCTCAAAAATATGGGTTATTTGATTTGTGATTTTGTGCAACAAAGCTCAATTTTCTCTCTCGAGGGCTCCTTGAACAGTCGTGTTGAATGGCAGAGGCTGCATCCACAAGGCAATCAATGAATGTCGCTCACGCATTGCATTATACTCCACACAATAGCCGCTGATTTGCGGGCAGTTTTTGGCGCTGAACTGCCCGGCGCGAGGATTATGACAATAGCGCGCGCCTTTTTTCAACTTGTGCCTGATCTACAGCCCAGCAGGCTCTAAAAGAAAACCGAGCAACGGTCCCACTGGAGGGAGACTTTATTTTCTTCTTTTCTTCTTTTTTAAGAAGACTGTGTATACTCATACTGTACTGCACTGAGGAACCACAGACATCTATTCACGCGCAGCTGGAGAGACATGTTGGCAGGTCCATTAGCTGTCGACTTCTTAAAGTTTGAGACAGCGGGTCAGTGAGCGAAAAAGGTGGCTTTTCAGTTCGGATAGTAAAGGCAATAGGACCTACGAAACGAGAACGATTGAGGGCACCACTAAATTGTACATTTCATTCATAGGTTATTTTATCTCCCCCTCTATTTCCATGGCGACGGCACGGCGCGGTCATCGATATGACCACTGTCCGCGAGAGATGTTGCTGTCTACCTGGGGAGGAAATCTGGATTAACAGATGAACTGTAATGGCTAACTAACGCGTTTCTCTTTTGGACTACTGTGAACGGATTTCCAGTCCGCAGATGAAGATGGTTGTGTGTGGATACTGCGCGGCGTCCTGGAGGAGGTGTGTGGTGATGAGTCTCAGACTACTGTTCCTTCTCCCCGCAGGTCTGCCTGTCCGCAGTCAGGGAGAATCCCAATCCGATTCAAAACAGATGGTAGGCGGTGATGGTTGTGCATTTATCATGCTGTCATGTTCCAGTGTCCTGCGTGAAAAGAGCATCAGAACTGTCAAGTGTTTTGCATGTCGGTTCATCACGTTTGTCACCTGATTTTTATCAGTTTATATTATAGGGTAAAATGGCTTAGTTAGTTAAGTCAAAATTAGTTAAATGTGCTTGATGTTATTCTTTATTATAAGTTTTGGTGCACGGAGTGTAAACTATTTTAACCCAGTATAATTGAAACCATAAGTTTAAGTGCTGCACTAATTTTTTTAATTAAAATCACAACCTGCATTTCATTGCACTTTTTCAGCCTCTTTGAATTTACGAAGAACATTAAGTTGAAACTTGATAAGAACTGATATGAAAACTGATAAAATTGTGTTTTTGTGGCAAATTAAATGGACTGAAACAAATGTTTAATTAAACAATGACGTGAACATTTGCACAGTGCTGAAAATATTAGAATAAATGATCTTTTAAAGCAGCCAAAAGTCAGAAGGATGCATCAAAGTTGTGACATGTCAGTGCACTGAAGAAAAAACTAAACAAAAAAAACAATAATTAAAATGTATACTTCATTTTTCTTTTGCAAGTTTTTGCACACATATTTTTTTAAGTACAATTTAATTATGGAATTAAGTAAAATCTACTTAACTGATTTATGTAAGCATGTGGTTTACTTACAAACATGTAAGTAAGCAAGTAGATGGCTTGTTATCCTTTTTAAGATAATATGTCTACTCAATATTACCCAAATTAACAGAGACCTCAATACTTGGTACACAATACAGTGTGGATAGTGTTTGAGTATGATGGGTCATTTTGGGTAGAAAATGAACTCCAGATGTCACAAAACAGCAAGTCACTAAACCTAACAACAAAAGCAACCATAAAACAGTTTAAATAGAACTCGAAAACAGTGAAAAATTTAACCAATTATTCATGCCCCAGTGCATGATGGGAACAACGGGATCATAACTTTGATATTTACTTAAAGAATCTTTGTAAACATAAACAATTCCAAGTAAATATACTTATAAGTTCAAACTTTAATTTCTACAAGCTTAAATTGAGTACTAATATACAGTGAAAAAGTGTTGCTGATTTCTTATTTTTTTGCATGTTTGTCACACTTTAATGTTTCAGATCATCAAACAAATTTAAATATTAGTAAAAGATAACACAAGTGAACACAACATGCGGTTTTTAAATGAAGGTTTTTATTAAATAGATATAATGAATAATGGCTCTCACTATGGTTCGCTGGAGTCCCAAAGCTTTAGAAATGGCTTTATAACCTTTTCCAGACTGATAGATCTCAATTACTTTCTTTCTCATTTGTTTCTGAATTTCTTTGGATCTCGGCATGATGTCTAGCTTTTGAGGATCTTTTGGTCTACTTCACTTTGTCAGGCAGGTCCTATTTAAGAGATTTCTTGATTGCGAACAGGTGTGGCAGTAATCAGGCCTGGGTGTGGCTAGAGAAATTGAACTCAGGTGTGATAAACCACAGTTTTAACAGGGGGGCAAACACTTCTTCACACAGGGCCATGTAGTTTTGGATTTTGTTTTCCCTTAATAATAAAAACCTTCATTTAAAAACTGCATGTTGTGTTTACTTGTGTTATCTTTGACTAATATTTAAATTTGTTTGATGATCTGAAACATTAAAGTGTGACAAACATGCAAAAAAATAAGAAATCAGGAAGGGGGCCAACACTTTTTCACACCACTGTAGAATTTATTTATTTTTTATTCTTGCCTGAACTAAATGATTTAATTTAGAAATTACATTTGTTTTTCCGTAGTATTTACTTCACCACAAAATATTTTTTATCAGTGAAGACATTAGCCATTTTGTACTGTTTTCAAATGTAGTGCATTACCTTCTTTGAGGCCCAGTAGTTCCCAAGTACTTTGCACTTTATGTTCTAAAGGAAACTTCTAAAGGAGTTACTCATGTAAATAATTATTTTATGCAGCTTGTGTGTGTTTCACTTTTATTAAGTAGCTTATTGTGTTCTGTGTGTTTGTACTTAGCTATAGTTTGTGAATAAAATTGTCCAAAATGTGACAAAACCTCCCTTTGGGCATGTCCTCAATTGGAAACAAGCTAAGGAAAAGTGTGTGTGTATGTCAGCTTTTGCCTATATTGGGGGGAACAAATGTCCCCACAGGGAAAATAAAACCTGAATTCAGCTACATTGTGGGGACTAGCTAACAACTTCAGTGAGGAAAGTAACTTAATGAACATAATAAACAGTGTCTTAATGAAAGTGTAAAAATGCAGAAACTTTTCTGTAAGGGTTTAGGGTTAGAGGATAGATAATATCACTAAGAGTAAAAACAATAGACGTTAGTGAAAATCCCAATAATGACAGGAAAACATGTCTACTGTATATGTTTGGGCACTTGTGTTGCACACAAAAGGCCAGGCTAGTTATTTTGGTGACTAATGTTTTGGATTGTCATATGTCTTAAAGAAGGGACATGAACTAGTAACCTTTAGGATATTGTCATGACTAACAGGATTACACCAACTTTAATAAAGCTTAACCTCTGTGCAGGGATAGAGAAACTTACCAATGGAGATGACTGATTGACAGTGTATTTGATACACAGTGTCTGCTGTTTGCTTAGAATATTAAACATTAAACCAGTGAGGGGTTGTATGATAAAATTGGAAAGATGCATTGAGGAATGGATCTTTAAAAACAATGATAATCTCTGTTGCACACAGTGAAGATATGCGTGAACAAAACATCTGTTTTGACAGATGCAAGCAGTAAGCCATATAAGCCATGTACAAAAATATATTTAAAAAATCTGATTTGCTGGCCAAATTTTATGGAAAAATATTAAAATTGAGGAGAAGTACAGGGTCTGGTATTTCAAAAAGTCCCATTATGATGTTTGCACAGCTGCACACACATGAAGCACGCACACGCAGAAAGGCACGTTTCAAACAGCGCGCGAACACCGAGCTGAATTCTCTTTTGCATCTCTTTGCATTTTAACAGACACATACACATAAAATTTTGACGAAATACCCATCTCGACAGTCTTCTGATAAACACAGTCAGTTATGTCAGCTGAGAAAGAAATAGGATGTGTATCATTATATTGGATCTGAGCATCAGGTCTTAAAGGGACAACAGCGTTTAAATACCTGCTGCTGGCATTAATGCTCATCAAACAACAAAACATAGCTTTGACTGTGTTTTTAGATTAATCTATATTTAAATTATACAGTGAACACTATGCATTGTTATTTTACACTTAATTATTAAATTTCTGTACCTGAATACTACCAAACTTATTTTATTTATAACTTTGTTCTGTTGTATTTATCTGTGCTTTGTTCTTATATTTTACTGGCTGTTCACTTGACTTTAATCATGTTTGAACTTTCTTAGTTAGGTTTAGGAATATGCCGGTATCAAATTTTCATGTTGCGATTAATTGCTAATGCTTTTATCACGGTATACGGTATTATCACGATATTGAAATTGTAATATATAATTATTCACGGTATTTAGAAGTGCCCACGATTACAATATCAATCATATTCATCACCGTGATATATCGCATTACCGAATACCGGCACAAGTCTAGTTAGATTAGTAGTTTTAGCTGTGGTATCGGAGAAGTACTTAGCTTTAAGTAATAAATGGAAAGGAAACTGAAATATACACTGAAATATTTTTTTTTCTTACTGATCAGAAAAAAGATCTGATCCGTGACTAAAAAACGGTAAAAAAAATGAGTTTTGTGATTCGTTGAACCACTGATTTTTAATTAATTACTCTATTTTTTTAGCTTCAAAATGTAGATTCATGGAGTCAGCATGCCCTAAACATTCCCTGAATGTTCCCTAAACAATTCCTAAATGTTCCAAATGTGACTGTCTTGATTTTAGTAATATGGCAGTTCATTCTACAGTAAGTTGGAACAAATCTTGGTTATTTCATGTAATGTTTGATAAAAAATGTTGTTTCCTGCGCGCATGCTTCCAGCTTCCTGTATTTGAGTGTTAAGTTAAAATATATAATTTTTATTATTTTAATAAAAATTGTCCGCAAATATATTGGCTTATTTAAAATTCCGCCAAAGTTTTAAACCTCCATTCAGATTCTACGATGGGTGCAGCAGTTTCACTGATGCATTGCCAGTCATTGTGACAGCTGCACAGTTTACAGTTATTGGTGTCATCATACCCGACCGCCCAAGGTGATGTTTTCAGTCATATCTCCCCCTCAGGTGAACATTAGCAGAAAACTAACTCTGGCAGTTCCAATTACTCTTAGGCCAAAAACATAAGGGCATTACATTAAAATAAGATTCATTGCGTAGGTCCTCAACGGCAAAGGCTAAATTAAAGCCCTTTTACAGAATTATGTGACAAAAATTGAGGGAGTTTGAGGGCAGTGAGTTGGCGTTGAAGTGCCGAACTGAAAGTGATGTGACATGTGGCCAAGTATGGTTACTCATACTAGGAATTAGTGCTCTGCATTTATCCCATCCTAAGTGCACACACACAGCAGTGAACACACACACACCGTGAACACACACCCGGAGCAGTGGGCAGCCATTTATGCTGCGGCGCCCGGGGAGCAGTTGGGGGTTCGGTGCCTTGCTCAAGGGCACCTCAGTCGTGGTATTGAAGGTGGAAGAGAGCGCTGTACATTCACTCCCCCCACCTACAATTCCTGCCGGTACGAGACTCGAACCCGCAACCTTTGGGTTACGAGACTCTCTAACCATTAGGCCACGACTTCCCCCTACGACTGTTTGGAGAGGACAGTCATATATGGCAGTTTATTGGCTGGAAAACAAAGAGAAAGACTGTTATTGTTTAAAAGGTGAAATTCATGAGCTACAGAAGTACAAAAAAGAAAAGACACAAGTAACAATTAAAATAAACATCCGCTCATTAACAAATGTGCATATGAGAAAATGTGGTCGTGAGGAAACTACAGGTCACAGATGACAGGTCAGTAAGATTTTAGGATGGTTTAAGCAATTAAAAGAAAGCAAGTTAATTAGGAATACAACAGAAGCATGAATTCACTAGTGCTGTGAGACTTTAAATCCTAGCTTCAGATGTGCAGTGAGTAAAGCCTGTTTTCCCTTGAGTGTTGTGATTTCCATGTTTGAAAATCTGTTAGGAAAGGGACTAGGATGACAATAACTTTCCTGACAAATGCCTGTTTTGTTTGTTGCAAAAAATAAATGAACTGTATCATATGAAAAAAAAAAGAAAAGAAAAAAGAAAAACTATAGGGTATAAACCAACAATCGAAACGCAAGCCAAACTTGTCGAACTTAATGAATTTCAACACACTGCTTCCTCTCTGGACACAGTTGCCAACCTTGCTATTTTAAAGCTGAGTAGATACGTCCAGCCTACATCAAGAACTCTGATTGAGGAGTAAGATAAGTGGTTTATATTAAAGAATTAGACTTAATTAATCCTGGACCTTGGCGTTTGAATGTAGTTACCTTGGTGTGTAGTTTTAGAGTCTAGTGGATGGGAAAGGCACTCACTTTTCCACTTGTGGTTGTTGAAAGCCCTTTGATTTATTGGTGTGCTGCTTTCATAGCTTGTTAATACCACCGAGAGCTGGTATGAAGGCCTTGTGCTACTTGTTGAAACTCAGAGCAGCCAATTTCCTCTCTCCCGGCATTTTCACTCTCAATGTGGAACAAAAAACATCTCTGAGATGCACCTCAGCATTTTAGTAGGTGGTGAAAACATTCGTACCACCTCATGATGGTTCCGGGAGAACGCCCATCTCGTGTTTACAGGAGGAGTGCCCCTGACTGAGTCTTCTGTGATATTATCTTCCAGCCACTTGTCTGTCTGTTGTTGTTGACACCTGATATATCTGCTGTCGTTATCACCAGCCTCCCAAATGCTGGTGGATAGAAGCAAATCCCTGCGATTTCTGAAGAGTCCACCAGGTTTAACCAGCATATCAATCCAATATTCTCTCTTTCTCTGTGGATTTGTGTTTATTGGGGCTGCATTATTTGGTCAAACAATCAAATTTTGATTATTTATTAAGTAAATGCAATTTGAACCGTGATATGCTAATCGTTTAACACCTTGTTTTGCTGTTGTTTGGGAGTTTGTACTTGATGTGTTTTTACTCATCGGATAATAATTCAACCATGAAAAGATCAAGTGTGATGAAGCATTTATTATAATTTTTATTATTTATTTATTTATTTTACTTTTGCATATAGTGTGGGAACAATGCTGTGGGTCCTGTGTTTTCCATGAGGCAGTTGGGTCTGACAATTTTTGCTGCAACATGAAAATATTTCCAAACAAAACCATGGCAGAATGAACTGTGATGCATCTTAAAGAAAGTGAAAGTGACGTGACGTGTAGCCAAGTATGGTGTCCCATACTCTGAATTTGTGCTCTGCATTCATCCCATCCAAGTGCACACACATAGCAGTGAGTAGTGAACACACCCACACCGTGAACACACACCTGGAGTAGTGGGCAGCCATTTTTGCTGCGGTGCCCGGGGAGCAGTTGAGGGTTTGGTAGTCTCACCTCAGTCATGGTGTTGAGGGTGGAAGAGAGCGCTGTATATTCACTCCCCCCACCTACAATCTCTGCTGGTATCGAAACTTCGAACCCAGACCTTTGGGTTCCAAGTCCGACTCTCTAACCATTAGGCCACAACTAATGGTGCCTAGGCCGCCTTTAGCGACATACATTCCTGAATGAATCAGTATTGTTGATTGAATCAGTTGAATGAATGACTCGATTACTTGCTGATAGTTGCCCATCACCACTACACAGCAACTTATATTTTCTTCACAAAATGTTAAAATCTATTCTTTCACTAAAAGCTTTTATTCCATCACTTTTCCAATTATGAAATAATGTTGTACATGTAATATAATATACTATGAAGACGTCTTCACAATGTTGTTTGCAACTTTTCAGATCCTAAAAAAAAGCTGTAATACACAGTTTTGCATTGACAAACGTGTAGTATATCATCTGTCCTAAAAATATATTTTTAGTGGTTATGCATCAGCTTTATAGCTTCACTTCCTGCCATTACTTTTCCTCACAAATCTCAGCTGTGATATCTAGTGAGTCACATATCCTGACTCCTGCGGAAAGCTCAAAGCTCTCTTGTATATTAACTGAATCGTATTGAACGATCAGATATTTTGCGAATATCTGCAGCAGAGACGGAGAAAAGAATAAATGGGAGAGGTTAGAATGGACTGCTGCTTTGGAAAAAAATAAGCTTCTTGCTGATAAGATTGAGAGGGTGCTAATTTGATTTCACAGCGAGCTGCTCAACATTATCTGTCTAATTCCACTTTCCTTTACCTTACATCAACATTATCTTGTCTCTCATTAAAGCCTAATCATTTGAGCCACCATCATAGGGCCAGACAGGAGCATGGGGTGCTGTCAGAATGAATGACCATCCAGACGATTCAGAGACCCGGGATTAATCAGGGTTTTGATATTTCAGAATGAATTCGCAATGTCGGAATGGACCTCTACTGTAGTTTGATTTATTTTTTTGGCTGAAAGGAGCTTGCGTCCAGCCCCGGTAAGGGGATGAAATACTAGATCCATCTGTTAGCGAGTGCATTAGCGACAGCTGTTTGTCACCCATTCCGGATTGAAACGCCATCAGGGCATAATGACATTGTGGAGGCTCTTTGGCTTGGCCACACACCAAATGGTCCAACACCTTGCTGTCTTTCAGACCATTTCCTTTCACCAGACTCATTAACCTTTGAGAGGACAGAGAGCGAGAGAAGGAAAAACAAAAACAAGGCAGAAAAACACTGCGGATGTAATCACACTTGGCCTCGGTTTTTCCTGTTTTTTGTTTGGAACATAAATTCACAAAAAGTCTCCTCTCGAACATCTCCATCATCTTTTGCTCTGACGTTCTCTATATAAATTTGGCCCAGACGATTCATTTCCTGACCACAAAAAATTAGCATTGTATTTTTGGAGAAATTGCATGTTTTCGGTATCCATTACTTGCCTTTGACAGTAGAGATGGGCCACTTGTGCAATCAAAATTTGCCGAATTATGCAACCTCAAAATTACAATCTATGTCAGAGAAATGAGATGGTCCGTCTGCATATACTCTGGATTGAGCTCGCCCTACATTTTTGTGAAGCTTTTTTGTTTTTCACCAAATGGTGGATGTTTAAAAACATACATCAGTTCTCAGTCCAGAAAACGCTAGATGATGCTGCTGAACAATTATTCTACAATTTGTGCTTAATTGTGGGAAATTTGGAGTACAGTTCTTTTTTTTTACCTGTTCAGATATGTAGGTCATAAGTTCAAAGAAGGTTTTTTTTTTCATTTCATGGAATTAAAATAGCTTATTGCATTTTTCTTAGCTTCCCTTGTTGACCCCACAAGTCTACAGGGATTCAACTAGTAATCACATCTGCAATTTGCTGTCTCTTTTTCTCTTAATAACTTGTATATATTGGCATTATATTGACTGTAAGCCATGCTATTTGGTCACTGACAAACCAGTATTGACCAATACTTAAAAGTATAAAGTATGTTTGCTGTTGAATCTATTTTAAGGTCACTTGCCACTGCATTACATAAGGGGTTTTCACTATGGGGTCCAGGACCCTTGAAGGGGTGCTGGTGGGTCTATGGAAAAGTTGAGAGAAAATTGTAAAAATAAAATAAAGAGTTAACATTTACTGAATTTGACTAGGATAAGATTATTAAGGTTATTTTTATTTAATTTACTATATTTTAAGAACTATAGTATTATGATTTTCTTCAGGTTTGTACATCTAAAATTACTTTAATATTGGGCATAATAAAAAATATTAAATTAAGTTTGTTTTGCAGATAACATTTTCATTTGTTTTGGGTTCAGTGCAATGACAATTTAAAATACAATTATATGATCGATATAATATCACGCTTAATATTGTTCTCACATAGTTTAAAAGGGTTTGTAAAATTTCTAAATATATACACAAGTAATAAAGATTTTTATTCAAGATTGAATCTCTGGATGTTTTTTTTAATCTTCTTGTTTTATTTGACAGAAACAATAACACACACATCAAGCTTATTTTAGGACCATTTCAAAACAACAAAAGCTTTTCTGTAATTATTCAGATCCTTGACCAACAACAGACAGCATTACCCAGCACAGGTTGCCAGCACTTCACTTCATCCTTAAAATGCATCCCCGCAGCAAAACACACTCCTTAGACTTGATATTTTGCCCACACAAACCTATTAGAAATTCCTGAATGCTGTTTGCAGTTTACTTTATGACCAAGGCCCAGAACTAAGCGGCTGATACCTGCATCCCTAGGGCTCATGCTAGTGGGAGAGAGATGTAGGACTCAGCTTTTCAGCATGTCACTTTTTTCCTGGCAGATTGCATCAGTGTGCTGAGCAGTTCAGGGCTGGCTAGTGCAGGTGTGTGGGGTGGCTCTGGGCATCTGGACAGCAGCCAGAGACTTTAAAGGTGGGAGACCGGTTTCACTGAATGCTTAAAGGTCTAAACTCCACCTCTGCAGAGCAAGGTTAACAAAATCAAGACTGCGTGAGCATAAACACACACCAAACACATCTAAACACATGCAGTATGAACACGTAAACATGGAAATGAAGGTAAGGAATGTACAGTCCCTGGTAACAAGGGTACAGGGCTAATTTCTCTCACTAAGCATTTGATTGCACGGCAGATTTTATATAAAAACTATGATTTGTTTTTTTTCTTCTTTACAGCTCAGGACAGAGTTCATTAGCCATTAAAAAGCAAGCAAATGTTTTTGTTTTTTTTCTGTTCAGGGTTCTGATTGAACGGCCAATCACTCACTCATTTGTACTCATCTATTACATGCATAATCAATGTTATGTATAGATATAGACCATCATCATTTGCTTCCCTTCATTTGCTTGAATAAAAAGACTCCTGAGGCTGGGTATTTTTAGTCCGCTGACGGGACTGGGTCTGTCGCACAAAGTGAAGCAATTTGCAAGAAGAATTTCCGTCTCTTGTTTATTTCTCTCGGGAGGGTCTGTCATTAAAGCGGCAAGATGTTCACAATCTGTCTGAAGAAGAGATGAAGAGGGTATTTAATACATATTATGTCACCGGACTTGCGTTCTGCTTTGCTTTAGGACATATTTTTTCTTAGGTCATGCAAACACACTATTCCGTAAAAATTTTGGAGAAAATTGCCTACTCTGGGGGGCCTCTGAGAAATCTAGTCCTGTCCGGAATATCAGTGATGGCACAATCATTTTGACTTTCACTGAATGCTGTAACCAAAGCTAAATTTCTTGTAGTGCTGCCTAATGTATCTTAATTATGGATCTTGACCTTTTATGGATTTAGAGGAAACATAATAGCAATATCAAGCATGATCCCTTCCTTAATTATTTTCTTCCCTTAATTGTTGTGACGAGAGGGGCGGGGCCGAGAGCCGTGGGAACGGAGCGAGGCCGGTGGAGTAAATGCTAATGCACGACACCTGCGCCACTCACCGGTCTCGAGTCCCACGGAGGAGCTCCGGAAGGATAAAAGGAGGAGGGACGACAGTGTTGGACGAGAGAGGACCAGGCCTGGACTTTATTTTGTGTTTTGTGTGCGGCAGTCGTCCGCGAGGGGCTGCCGCTTTACTTTCATTTTGTGTTTGTTTATTTTATTATTAAAGTCTTAAATGTTCGCTGGTTCCCGCCTCCTTCTTCCCGAACTACGAAAGGTGTTACATTGGTGCCGAAACCCGGGAGGAAGGAGGGACATGCTGCCAGAGATCCCTCGCCGCTGTGGTGAATCCGCGGTGCCATCGAGCATGGCGGAGCAGTCTGCCGCCATGGAGGCT
>NW_015542355.1:656991-663813 GCF_001515605.1 Sinocyclocheilus anshuiensis
GAGGGGCGATGGGGGTATGTGACGAGAGGGGCGTGGCCGAGAGCCGTGGGAACGGAGCGAGGCCGGTGGAGTAAATGCTAATGAACGACACCTGTGCCACTCACTGGTCTCGAGTCCCACGGAGGAGCTCCGGAAGGATAAAAGGAGGAGGGACGACAGTGTTGGACGAGAGAGGACCAGGCCTGGACTTTATATTGTGTTTTGTGTGCGGCAGTCGTCCGCGAGGGGCTGCCGCTTTACTTTCATTTTGTGTTTGTTTATTTTATTATTAAAGTCTTAAATGTTCGCCGGTTCCCGCCTCCTTCTTCCCGATCTACAAACTGTGTTACAATTGTATACTTAATATTATGATCGTTTATTTAATCAAATATATCTGGAGTCCTTTAATAATTGTAACTCACCCATTGTTTAGGAGAATAATCTGGTTTGTTTAGTACAAAAATTCTAAAATTGTAGAAACGTGTGTCATTCATTCATTCATTCATTCATTAAAAAAACCAAGGAACTTTCTTTCTTTCTTTCTTTCTTTCGTAATCTTCTACATTTATTATTTTATGATTTATAATATTATTTTATATATTTTATATATTTATTTAGAATATAGTATTCATCATATATAAATCATGACTATAATCAGAAATAGCAGAGAACTATTATTATTATTATTATCTTCATAATTCTTCTTTGTTTACTAATTAATTTATTTATTTCCTGATGAAATAATTGAATAATTTAGGTTAGCATTTATATTAATGTATGAAAGTGAAAGTGTATAGTTAGTTTAGTCTCCCAGTGTAATCTCCCAATTAATATGTCATAAAATTGCATGTGCAGTTTATAAAAGTGAGATAAAAATGCTGTTTAAAATAGTTTTAGGTGAAGTACTGTATATCACTGCAGACGATGGCTGTCACTGCTTGAAATGTCATGCCAGCTATAGTTATGGAGCTGATATATTAGGCTGATCATTTTTTATTTGCTCTTTTTATATACCCAAACATGCTTAGAAATAGTTACATCACATATACATTTTATGTTGACAACAGAGCTGATGTTGGAGCCGTGGTCTAGTACAGTGTTTCCTAACCTTTTTTTAGTCGCGGCACCCTTTGGAAATTTTAACAAACTTGTGGCACCCTACAAAATTAATTTTGTCACAATATTTGAATTTCTAACTTCGATATGATCATTTGAAAAGTATAGATATTCGGTACAACAGGGAAGAACTGCAGAATATAATGTCATACAGATATTTTTAATATTATTAAAAAATTTTGTCCATCAATGGTGGCAATCAGTAGGCAAATTTCTAATGAAGAGACCAATTTATATGACAGATTTTAATGTAGGCTTTTATACATGCGTAAACATTAGTTAATTACCATTATAACTAGCTAGCTGTTTTTTTAATTTTACAGTGGGGTAATTTTGGTGCAGTAGCACGAGATTCAATTCAAACAAACTTTGAACTGAATAAAAAATAACAAGTAAGCAGTCAGTAATAAAATAAGAAATAAAGAAATTAATAATGATAGCACACTGAGCGGAGCACACACGCATAGAGCGGCATAACGGATAATACGCAGAGCGTCACACCATGTGAAAGTGAAACCTGAGCGGTGAACTAATTTTTGGCAGCCGAAATTTCGGTGCATCTCTAATTATTGGCGACATCAGAAATGGATATTATATAATAGATGCTTTTTTGAACATTTTAGCATTTAAAAATATTAAAAAATGATTTTTTACATGGCACCCCTGCTCTCGACAGACGGCACCCCGGTTGGGAAACACTGGTCTAGTAGTTAACACACTGAGCTTTAGAGCTTAAAGGGGCAGCACAAGTTCAAATCTGCCTCGTAATCTGCTCCCATTCCCCCGCTTTCTCCTTATCATTTCATGCCTTCACCATACTCTTCTCTCAATATAGAGTGGCACACGTCCAAAAAAAATAAAATAAATAATGTCGAAAAAAGATCTGTGGAGGAACACCTGACTTTGTAGTTTCTTGGCGTGAGCTTCTGATCTGCTATAATTAATTCTGATTTGCTGAACATGTAGAATGATAGACTATTGATTTTGTGTTGATGGCGAGATTGTACATCAACCCTGAGAAGGACTGATCTTCTGTGTCCCGTCAGTCAGTCTCTTTACCCCTCGCAGTAGCTGCAGTTCTGCACTGTTCACCCATCCAGCGCTTTAAACGAGAGTTATGACAGGCTGCTGTGACCTCCTTTAACTTTTAAGCCACTGCTGTCTTTTGACAAGAAAGATGGGTGAGGGGGAAAAAAGGTTTCTCTTTTTGGTGCTGCAGAACCAAGAATCACAAAGCCTAGTAAGAATGTTCCAAAGACTGTTATAAAGCACTATTTTTTGATGCCAGGCATGACTTTCTTACGCAGATGCACCTGAGAACTCCATGCTGTATTCAAACAGAACCCCACGGCTTTTCTCAACAAACTGGAGCTTCACACTTTCAAGTCTTCTGGAAACAGTTCACACGACTTAGAATCAATCTTGAATTTACACATCATAGAAGCCCTCAGGGTTTAAGAGACAAAAATCTCTGTCTACGCCGCAATGCTGAGGTGAAGCTCTCTGTGCTCTTTTAATCAGCAAGGACTCCAGGAGAGAGACCTCACATGCCTCCCCCCTGCTTTTTTGTCATGTACTAATAATGTAGTAATCAAAAAACCCAAGGAACTTGCGCATGCAGCTTTTCATTCCTGAATGCGTTTCTGAGTAACATAACCTAACATTAACATTATAATGATCCTGGCCAATCAGAGTGTTTATGCATACAGAGCTGCATGTCACCTGCTGTTGATTTCTCTTTGTATGTTTTGTAATTGAAAGTTTTAATATTATAAAACAAGGCTATTTTTGGATTTATAAAGAGTGGGGCATGTTTATAGTGTGTATGCAGTGGAAAACGAGTATGCACTACAAAGAATGGAAAATATATAACTAGGTAGTGTAAAAAAAAAAAAAAACTATCATGCATTACAAAAAATAATGTCCACTACAAAACTAGAATGTACTAGTAATTAGGCATTAGGTGCATAGGTGCATAAGGCACATTGCAAAACTAGTATGATATAGTAGTAGAAGTAATAGTATGATACTAATAGTATGATACCAAACTAATATATTTACATGTTGTTATATTGAAAATATTCATAATCAGAAACATTTAATATGAAAATTAGATTTAACCTGTTCAGTCTCAGTAGTGCCAAAGCATCATCAGCTGTATTTAGTGGTTAAATACAATCTGTTCTCTAATGTGTGTCATTTACACCTGTTTATTAGTGTTGTGACAAAAGGTGATTTCAGAAATCACGTTTACACAGCAGAGGAAACACTAGCGCTCGCAGGGCCTCCTCCGCAGGATTCATATTAATGAATGTAATTCTGAGCTTCAATGACAGCGGCACTTCATAAACATCACAACAAATCTCTCCTTTACCTCTAACATGGCTTGTTGGCTTATGAATATCACGTTTTATTGGTTTTGTCAGTCAAGATCGGCTTTGTCAGTCAAGATTCCACTAGTGCAGTGTAAAATGCAATAACTCACAGGGCTGAGATGTGCTATCTGACTAGCTTTAGTGGTTAAGGTTTGATTCTGAAGATGTTTAGTCATTTTATATATTATTTAGTGTGCTGAATGTGATTTAGAAGAAGCTTGATGGTTTCACTGAGATGATATAATGGGTATTATGTCATGGTTTCTGCATTCATTGAGTGTAGGTGAGGATTCTTGAGTTCTCAGGCCTTTTCATAATTTAAAGGCAATTTCAGCTCAACTGAATGTGATTTGTAGTACTCAAACCCATTTGAAGTTTTGCTGTTAGACCTCTAGGCCTCAGTAGTGTTGTGTATTAATGTAACAGGTTTTTTAAGGGTGGTTTGAGTTGCTGAAGTAGTTTTGAATGATCATTTTCGAATGTATTGTTTTCTGTGAAGAAACACATGCCCCGATAACAGAGTCATCAAAGATTGTTTTGTAGTCAGTGTACAGATTTGAATTGGAGCATGTCTACTAACACATGCGAGACACTAGATCAGTGGGTCCAGTGCTGTATGGATGACCTACTTAAAGTGCTGAAATCCAATTAGCCCACACTAATAATCTAGACTAAGTCCTGTGTGGACACCACAGATCTGCAGTGTAAGACGTGTCTGGCTGGCTGAGCAAATTCAAAGTCCTGGACTGTGATGGAAATGAGAACTCTGCCTGATTTAATTAAAGTCAAAACATGATGAAAGGGACGGGTAAATTACCCATCGGTTTTTAAATGTTGCACACGAGTGAGCTGCCTCTTGACCCATAAGACATTATGACACACTCATAAAGCTTAAACAGACAAAAAGAATGACATTAATTTAGCATGCACAACTTTGTAGCAAGACCACTAGCCCATG
This sequence comes from Sinocyclocheilus anshuiensis, assembly GCF_001515605.1. NCBI lineage: Eukaryota > Metazoa > Chordata > Actinopteri > Cypriniformes > Cyprinidae > Sinocyclocheilus > Sinocyclocheilus anshuiensis. The sequence goes on from NW_015542355.1 coordinate 661,420, forward strand.
TCCATGTCTAAATGAACAAATATATTTTTGGAAAATATGCATAATTACATCTGTATGTAAGCATGTATTTACACTTTTAAGTTTTATTGTTTTGATTCATTATATGCATGATATACATATTTTTATATAATTATGTATGCTATACATCACAAAATAATAAACGTAGATGAGCAGAATTAATATTATTTCTTTACACTTCTACCTTTATTATTTTATTTTTACTGTATTTATAATTTAAAATAATTATATTATGTTATATTGTATTACAATAATATAAATCATAATGCTACTACTACTACTACTATTACTACTACTACTACTATTTTTTATTTATTCATAACCAAATAATAAAATAATAATAATAAGTATTATTATTTACATTTTTTATGATTTATTGTATGCATGATATATATTTATTTATAAAATAAATAATAATGTAGAAGTGCAGTGCAGTATTATTATTATTATTATTACTTTACACTTCTACATTTATTATTATTATTATTATTAATAATGTTTGCACGTATGTATTATAAAAATATCAATATAAAATTCATAAAATAATAAATATAGAAATGCAAAGTATTATTATTATTATTGTTATATACACTTCTACATTTATTTTATGATTTACTATGTGTGATTTGTTAGATAGATAAAATAGATTTATTTTTATATAAATAATAGGTATAAATTGATAAAGTGATGAAATAATAAACATAATTGATATTATTGATAGTATTATTTATTAAATTAAGTTATTTATTTCCTTATTTTAATTTATTATTTATTTGAGCGGTCCAACTACCTTCAGGAAGCTCAACCATAGCGTGTGGAAGACTATGGGGGGGTGTTTAGTTCAGAAATAACTCACTTTATATTAAACTGTACCCTAAACTGTAGTATACCTCTTAACGTAGATCCACAAAACAGTCGCATCGCCCGTATGGCTACGCTACCAGCTTTTCGCCACAGTTGCATTGCATTCAAACAGCTCCACAGCTGATTAACAAATAGGCGTTTTTGTTTGTACATCTGATTTTTTTTTCATGTGTGTAATTGGAAGTGCTGAGGGCATCGGTTCAAACAGAGCATCACAATGGCAGGCCCAGAGTTTAGCCAAGTCCCTGGTGCCCTTTCTGTCACTGTTGATTGTACGCTGGTTAATGGGGGAAATCCGTGTGCACGGGTGCAGTCTTCTGTGCTGTAACATTGGCCAGTTTGTGGATTGGTTCATCAGCTGTTCGGCCTGTCATTATAAGACAAATAAGAAGCACTTAAATGGCATTGGCTCCTATTACAATCACTTAACCACTGGGAATAAATGGCTGTACATTTCATTTTGCTTTTCTGCTGGCTTCAGCGGGTCTCTCTCTTCATCAGCAGCAGGGCGATTTGCTTTTGTCTGTGACTGGAGGCACTTAGTGCCAGTTCAACTGGAGCTTTATGCGTGGGTCTAAGATCAAACCCTGTTACGCACACCATCCCGACACTCACTTAAGAGCTGGAAACACATAAGATGTTCTATATTTACCCTACGTGACACTGTATAATCTCAGTGTTTATGTCTGCATATGCGTCCATGCCAGAAAAGAAATCATCTAAGGCTAAAAACGGATTCCTGCTGGTAGTGATTGTTTGTTTCTCTCTGTATGAATTTGTGATACATGTGCTCTTGCATCTGATGTTGCTGTCTGAAAGGCTCTCCCACGCTGTCACACGATGCCCAACAAAAGCATGTTTTCAGGCTGACGTGTCTCTCGTTTCATGGTTGACACGTCTGATATCGCTGGATCTCACATCAGTGGAATCCTTACTCTAAAGCCTTGCTTTACAATCATATTGTTCCTCTTCGCTCACACTATAGGCTACTTCAATTTAAATCCACTTCTGATGTTTGTTTTTTTTTGTTTTTTTTTACAAGTAGACACCGTTAAATGTCTTGCTATTACCATAGTGCAAAACAGTAGTATGCACTGTTATGTAATTTTTGGTCTGTACAGTAACCAATAATTATACTTTTTATTTAAAAACTCACTTAAAAATGTGTGATTTAAAGATCCCATTAGTTTTTTTTTAAATAATAATAATCATAATAATAATAATAATAATTATTATTATTATTATTATGATTATTATTATTTAAAAAAAAACTAATGGGATCTTTAAATCACACATTTTTAAGTGAGTTTTTAAATAAAAAGTATAATTATTGGTTACTGTACAGACCAAAAATTACATAACAGTGCATACTACTGTTTTGCACTATGGTAATAGCAAGACATTTAACGGTGTCTACTTGTAAAAAAAAAATAAAAAAAAAAAACATCAGAAGTGGATTTAAATTGAGCTATGGTGTGAGCGAAGAGGAACATTATGATTGTAAAGAAAGGC
>NW_015542355.1:664337-682087 GCF_001515605.1 Sinocyclocheilus anshuiensis
AGTTTTTTTTAATAATAATAATCATAATAATAATAATTATTATTATTATTATTATTATTATGTTTTCCTAGTTATTGGCAAATATATCATCAGTCAACAAATATAAAAACACAAAACACATGGTTGATTTATTGCTGTGAATAATAATAATCAATCATTTTCTAAACCTTTTTTTGTCATAGTCATATGTCATAACCATCATTCATTAATATAATATTTTCTATAAATCCATGAAAAAAGACGTTCATATCCTGAATAGACTTGTGCCGGTATTCGGTAATGCGATATATCACGGTAATGAATATGGATAATAATAATAATTCATTTAAATGCTACTACTTTCTGTTTTTGAATTGTGTTTAAAGGATTTAAATAGCCATTCAGATTTGTGTATTTGCTATGATGTTCATCACAGCGACAAATACTTAAATATTTAGACTTAATAGGCTATTTATTTTAAAACTTTTTTTTTACATTTGAATCTGGACTACAACATGCACTAGATATTGTTTGAAAAATCGCAACATGAAAATTTGATACCGGCATATCCCTAGTCCTGAATAGTGGCTCATCTGTGATGTAAACGCCTGCTGTGGACTCTTATCTCTTCTTTGCTTTGTATGGTCAGCAAGACCTTATCATATAAACAGCCCAATGGTGTCTGTCTTTTTTAATTTCAAGCTTATTAGCAGAGGTTGAAGAGCATAATGAAAATGAAAGGGTACATTTAGTGCCCTCAGACATGACCCTGTGTGAAATTGCCACAGGAAACAGCAGCTGAAGTCATCTCGGTTTCAACATTTGCATGCAGATCGCTTATGTTTTGTTTACATATTTGTGTGTGTGTGTGTGTGTGTGTGTGTGTGTGTGTTGCTGTTTGAAATTTGTTAATCACACATCAGGGCTTGATGACACTCAAGGCTGGAGGGATTGTAAGGTGCCAAACATGTGTATTTTTTTCCATATATATGTTTTACATATAGTCAGTCTTTTGTTAAACAGCTGTGATTTGTCGGTGGATTGTGCCGGCTTTAAAGTGTGCCACTGCATTGTGGCAATGAAGGATGAATCAACACACCATTCAACATGCTGATGATGCTTCAGGGACAATTCACAAAATGCTCATTAATTCATAATTGCAGCATTTCTATGCTGTTCTTGAACATTCTCCACTTGTTTTTCACATTCTGAGAAATCTGTGTCCAGGAACAAATGTGGTTATAAACTCAAAGACATTGTTCAGTGAATAAAACGAGGTTACTTGATTGTGCATAACTCACCATGACATGACTAGAGTGTTCTAGGTGGTTGTCTACTCCTTTTTTTTCTTAAGTGTGTTGGTCTCTATATGGGATTTTTTCACTCATTTTACCATTTTACCATTTGGTGTGTAATCCAAAAAAAAAAAACAGCAAAAGGCCCCCCAAAACATCTTTTCTCTTCATTCAGGTTTTCACACCACGGGACAGTCATTTGCCACTGATTTAAAACATACTTGAACCCCTGTGAGGCAGAAAAGACAATCATTCCTTAGCATGACACATGGTCCTGTTGACGCTTGGGATCTGATCTTTTAAGCACTTTTTCTCACTTAACACAGTTTTGTGCAGATGTTTTGGGAGTTGACGCAGGCGGCTTGATCAATGTCCTCCCTATAACTCTCTTCGGGTGTTTGAATAATCACGCTCGTACTGAAAAAAAGAAAGCCTCTTGTCCTAGATTTCCCTGATGGAATGTTATGCAAATGATAAAGATCAGAGTCTCACGCCAGCCTCTTTATGTGTGGAACGGTACCAGTGCAATACAAGAAAAATCTATTAGAGGATCACTCAGTTATGTAAATTAAGCATTCAGATTTATTCATCACTCCAATCTATTTAAGCAAACAAATTCAAGTTCTTTCCATGATATCATGCATACAGCATAGGGCAGACACTGAACTGCAGAGCAAAGTTAGTTGGAACTGGGAATCAAATTAATTTTTAACTGTCAGGTTCTCAGAGATTTTGCTAAGTTAATGAGGGCTGAAACACAACCCCACTTAATATGAATCGCAAGTTGAAGCATCATAAAACACATGAAGACTCCAGTAGGATTTCCTTTCGGACCAGTGTTTGAAGAACTTATCTTTCACAAACTGGCAGTTTTGTGAGTTCATTTTAAGTCCATTTCCTAACCTGAAAGGTCCGTCTAGCTCAGTTAATAGCATCTCACACCATTACTCGCTCACAACCTTGATGTTTTCTGACTCAAACTGGTGCTGGTCCTTTAAGGGTCACTCTCACCCTACACTGTAAAAGAAATTCGTAGAAAAATCGAAAAGGTACTGGTAATTTTCTGCCAGGACATTATCCCTTAATTTTACTGATATTTTCTTTAACCCTAAAACTTGGGTTGGGCGATGTCTACCAAATTGGCATCGGACGATGTCTGCAGTGAAACATCGTGATGGACGATGACATCGGGGGGGCGGGGTTAGGGGTGTGCCCGAAGCGGAACTGGGATGTGGCGGATTGCGGGAGAGGGGGTGGTGGGGCTAGTGGGGTTGGGAAGGAATTCAAAAAGATCAATAAAATACTATTTCATGCATTTGGATTCACTACTTACTATCACTATCAATTGAGACACTAATATAAAATTATAGTTCTAATATATGTATATATTACAATCAATTTGATTTGACAAAGCAAATGTAAAGGGAAAAAAAACTTTAAAAAGAACAAAAAAATTAATGAGAGCTGTATAAGTTTCCTATAGGGGGCGGCACAACTTACCCACTGACACATCTTGCCTCACTCTCCACTACCCTCATTTTTGTTTGTTTATTTTAATTTTCTCCCAAAATGTATTAATGATTTTGAATTAAACTTTTGTTAAACTACCAACAGAGGGCATCACTCTCTTTGTTGTCCAGCAGTATCCTCTGATGTAAACCTCACTGAGACATGTTCCTGTGATCATTATCCACAGGAAGCTCATAAAAGGTTTTGAATAGCATCTAGTGTCTTTTTGTGCATCTATACCAAACTTAAGAATATACAGATATACCCTCACAAAAGAGCTAAATATAATAATCTGCATATGAAAAAGACGTTTCAAATGAAGAAGTAAACAACAATGAGATTCTCTCAGTGTGACGTACAGTGCAGACGCACACGCTCCTCATAACCCCGCAGGCTGCACACTCTCCCTCGGTTCCAGCTTAACTAGAGCTCGGTTGTGGGAGGATTCAATCATTCAGCTCCCCAGACAGCATGCCGGGAGCCCTCGGGGCTTTGACATGCGTTTAGACATGATCATGCTACTGCCCCTCATCTTAAGTAGGGGTCGACCGATATGTGTTTTTCAGGGCCGATGCCGATACCGATTATTACAGATCAAGTAGACCGATAACCGATATTTTGAACCGATATATATGTCTGGTGTAAAAATGAAAATGTATGTCAAAATTAAGAATAACAAGGGCTCTGACAAAAACTGCCTTCCCTGGTGTTGGTTGAATTTTGTAATTGATAGCTCACACATTTGTGTTTGGTACATTATGTGCACCAGGTCCACAATATGCATCTAGGAAAAGCCATATTGGCTGAATTCTCATCGACTCGATTTGAAGATGAAAAAATCAACATTATATACAAGACCTCTTGGCACAATCTGGTTCTCCAAATATCAGTCTTTTTTTTCCCAGAAGAGCTTTTTTCTAAGCCCTCTAATCTAATTTTTCAAATCCTGTTCCGGAGCTTAAAAATTCCTGGAAGTTGCAACACAGTGTTCAGACTCAGATCTTGCAGGTAGAGTGCTGTTTTATAGGTACGCATGACTGGTGTCCTTTGATTCGAGCGTTTGCACTTCAACAGCCACTGGCAGAATCACAAAAGAACCTGAACACAAATGCACTGTGGTGGAAATGGCCACTTCCTGTTCTCCTGTTATTTAAGGTGTAGCGAACCACAGAGAATATACTTGTGTACTGTACATTCTCCGATAACCTCACATAACAGATGCTGTATGTGGGAGTATCGGCACCTCCTAGCTTCCATTCGCTTCACACTGCTATCTGAAGTTGCCCCACGGACTCCTGGCATTTGAATTGTAAGCATCGACTTACTTCCATATCTGTCATCTTCCCGTTTTTGAAAGTGTCTTTTTACCGCTGCCGTGGCTTTGCCTCGCCCTAGTCAAAATCAATGTTCATCAGAAGAGGCCAGAGGTCAAAGTGTGACTCGTGAATCCCACTTTATCGATCCTTGGTGAATAATTTAAGCTGGTTATGGTGTTTGCAGTAACAGGTGATGGCTTGGTTCTTCACAAGGGTAAGACGGAGAGGGAGGGGGTGAAAGTGGAGGAAAGGAAAGAGAGAGCCAGAGCCAGATGGAGGATGTGGGGGAGAAGAGAAGCGTGGACGTGAGAAAGTGAGAAAGAAAAGGAGTAGGCAGTTGAACGCTGGTATGGACAATACAAAGAGAGCGTCGTTCAAGGCACTGTGTAGGGGTTGTGCTGTTTCTATTGGTTCTCCTCCACCATTTTAGACCGAACAGAAGGTGACTGGGCTAGAACAGACATACTCAAAATCATGATCTCACTATTGTTATATTCACTTTAATTGGACCATATGGCAAATTGAAGAAACTAACAGTACTTTGATAGAGACACCCTCTTCCTTTCCGTTAGCACATGCTGTTTTTTCTGTGTTTTGGTTTTGGGTGGGAAAAAAGGAAAATTGTCAAATTAAAGGATATAATGAATAAACCATGCATGTGACAAGAGATGAAAAAAATCTATTTTCTCACTGTGCTTTACTCTCAAGGGCTTTAATTGCGACATGAATAGAGATTTTTTTCTGTTTATATACTTTGTTCCATGTCATTTTAATCTGCAGAGACAACTGTAAGTAAGCCATTAGTTGGTTGATTTCTTAAAAAACAGCTGTCGTTGTCGTCACTTCCGGTGTATTCTCAGCCTCAGACATCATGCCCACAGACCGTTGGCTGAACATCTGATGCATATGGCACACAAAATTGGAAACACTTCAGGAGTTTCAAAGTCGTCATCAGATTGGTTGAATTATACAGGATTTCTGGGAGATGTGTATGTCACGTTCTTTAACATTTCACCCGGAAACAAAGATGCCGTGACGCCTCCTCATGGAAGAAGAAAGCCGTTGTGTTTACAAGTGTGACAATGAACGCTTATCAGGATCAAGTAAATGCTGGATTTTCAAAAGTATGTGAAATATTTAATGTTTGCGGCATAGAATCTTTACAATAAGTCCAAGAGTTTTACACACCGGTCTTTTATTGTGGGGACATTTCCACACCCCTAAACATGATGCGGCACAAAACTAAACGTGATTGGTTGCTTTACCTGTCAGACATATGGCATCTTGGGCGGTCCTTGGCCATTCAAAACGGCCAAAGTTCCCAGACCTTCTGCCGTTAATCTGAAGGTCTGGCTACACGAGACTACTTCCGGTGTGAGTACGCTGTGCGCGTTTGACTGCCGCTTCACACTGGGGCTGTATTGTTTTGTCTTGTTGTTTTTGTTAGAATTTATGCTCTCCTGGTTTCAAAAATGGATGACCAAATGGACATACAAAGGACTGTTTTCATGACTCCAGCTGGTGCGCGGAGGTGGTGTGCTCAGTTCCATGGCTTGCTGTGGCATCTCGTACGGCCTAAACTGACTCCACAGGCCTGCCTGCCTTACGGCATTTGCAGCGTGGTTGCTGCTGACGGAGTGGCTGTGTCTTTGATGGGAGGATTTAGTGGCAGTGGCTGTCATTGTTGAGCGTTCCCGTTTTCCTTTTGGGGTCCTGGAGTTTATACTCGTTTGGGCTCTGTGGCACTCGAGATGTGGCTTGACGCGGGTAGCTTGGCGAGTCTACACCATTGGGCCTGCTCTGGTTATGCATATCACGCTACTGCTCATTCTGTTTGGACCGTTGGCTCGGACATATGTACGTTTTCACTCTTGATTATACATGTGCCTCAGATTCTATGATTTTTTGTTTTGATTGTTGTGTATAATTGTTGTGTATACTTGTTTATTGTATTTATCTTGTTATATTTTATGTTTAATGTTGATTGCAAAGCGCTTTGAGCTTGGGAAAAGCACTATATAAAATGCACTCATCATCATCAACAAAAAAGTACAGTGTGTAAAACGGTGACTCTTTGTTTGAGCTGATAAATAGCAGTTAATAGGTTTAATAGCATGCTGATAAATAAGGGTCATAATTGCCTGATTTGTCAAGCACAAACTCATCAACTTGCTAATTTACAGGGCATTTATAAAAGTGTGTGAACTGACTCTGGCACTACCAAAGATTTCTCTGTTCAATTTTTTTTTTGAGCTGCCTGACATCAGTATAACATGCTTAACCAATAGCAATTATTTTGGTTTTCAGCTGTGATTCATAAAAAGCTAATTTGCTATGGGTACCCTTGAGTTTTTTATTTTAAATAAATAGCAAAATAGCATGTTGCTAAATAAGAGTTACCACAGTTGTCTGATTCGTCAAACACAAACTCATCTTTATTTAGCAACTTGTTAACAACTTACAGAGCATTTTAAAAAGTGTACAGTGTGTAAATAATGTGACTTTGTTGCACTATAAATACATTTCCTTGTTTGTTTGAGCTGCCTGACAACAGCAGTACTGGCTCAACCAATGGCGTGAGTTTGGGCTGGACTATTTGTCTGTCTGAGCAAGATGATGGGAGTGAAGCAATGACAGGAAACCTGTTATGAAACAATCACTATTTGTGAAATTATTTTGCTTTTCAGTTGTGATGTAGGTTGTTTGTAAGATATTAGAATGCTAATTTGCTTTGGGTGCCCTATGTTTTTTTTTTTATTTTCCTGTTCGCAGCAAGTATGCTAAATATAACAATAACTATACAGATTTAATAGTCATTCTAATTCAATGAAAATAGGGAAGTTTTCACCGCAACTATAACGATTACGACACAGAGGAACAAAATCAGATTCCACCCGACTTTCAAGTGCTCAGGCATTTAAAGTGCCAGTAGCCATTGATTACAAACATAATTGCAACACAAGTCAAAACTTACATAAAAACATTGAAAGGGGCACAGAATCTGTCTGCTTGGTTGGTTCATTATACCGAATATCAAAGATTTCTTTGCTCTGGTTCGAATATTACCATTAGCCAGCAGTGTTATCTAGTGACCTGTATGAATCTAAGAGGCTTATGGTAAAATGAGAAAGGAAATATTGGGGCTGATGTTTATCTTCTACGAGATTCATTTTCCATTAAATACTAATTATGATGGATCCAGTGCCATACCCTCCTTACGTTTCAGACCCCTATCTATTAGGAAGTAATCTCTCTCAGTGTTTGGATTGTACTTAAAAAGTTATGCCTGAAACTGCAGTCAGAAGTTTAAAGCAGTGGTAAAATAGTTCTGCTCTTCATATTTTAACAGGAACAGCAATTACTTTTGTGAATGAGGCTGCAATTTTTATATCAATTGCCTACACCCCCCACCACCCTTATAATCCTGCTTAAACTCTGAATAAGCAATTACGCCATAGCCCACTAGTTCCCCTTTAATGCTTCTTTCATCTGCCCGCACCCAGTTTTCCATCATTTTTGCCTGATTAAAAGATGGAGGGGTGAAGCAAATTATGAATAGGTTGTTGAACCAGTGAAGTTACCCTGAAAGAAGTAATGACATTTTAGGGTAAAAAGAGGTTGTTTAATTGTGTGTGTTTGCGCTTGGGTGATTACAGCTTGTATGTGTGGCTGGGTTGTTTTTATTACTAGTACTTTACACAAATACGCTACACTTTTTTTTAAAGCATTAGAGGCACAAACCTTATGTTTTTTGTTGTTAGAACTATTAGATGTTAGATAAACTATTAGCTAACATAAAATTAACTTAGGTTAAGTACATAAAATGCCTGTATCCTCATGTTAAAATTGTAGTTTTGGTGTGTGTGTGTGTGTGTTTATATATATATATATATATATACATATTATATATTATTATTATATACAGTTTATACTGGAATTAAATTTTATAATTTAGATATATTTATCTAATGCTTATATATATATTAATTCATATACATTTATGTAAATGATGCCTCTTTGCCTATCTTTTTTGTTTTTGCTAGAAAACAAAATCACACAAATCAAGTTCAAATAACGTTCACAATTGCAAACCTCATATAAAATTATGGAAAATTAAAAAGGCTCAGATAATAGGTACTTTGACCTCCTGAGGCCAACATTTTCTAAAGAAAATGACTTTATGAATGTTTATGTTGTCATGGGTTTTTTGATATTGTTCTATTAAGGCCCCCGACCTCTTGTGTTGACTTCTGTTAGGACATCCCTCAATGCAGAGCTGAATTACAGGAGGTCATGCTCTCGACATAGCTTGAATAGAGCAGCACAAGAATCACACAGATCACTCTTTATATTCAGATGATTGCATAATGTCTGTGGCACGTTTGATTTCGCTCTCCTGTGCATGTATGACCTTTAAATGAATTTCCCTGTGCGAGGTTGAATATAACCATCACTTATTTCAGACAGGCGAGGGAGCCAATGCCGAGGGGGTCATATATCATTACTGTCTGAGCGGCTTGAGAGCAGAGAAAATAATTGTGCTAAAGTGATGTTTTGTCTGCAGTTTTGAATGACAGCATCACATTAGCAGTCTTTAGTAGTAAAAGTTTTCCTCCTAAAACGCTCTTCAAATTGCTATCAAACTTTTACTGTGTGTGGAAGTACATTGCAAAGCCGTGAATTGGCATTAAGCAAAAATCATGCCTTTGCCATCACAAATTGCAGATTCTGCCTTGAAATAAAGACCTATGTTGTATACCTAAGTGCCTGTTTTTGGCAAGGAATTTAAATATTCATAAATATTGTTAAACTACATGTATATATTCCAGGTCATTTTTCAACACAAAAGTCAAAAGTGCAAGAAAGAAAGAAGAAATTGTTTTATTATTTGTATTTACATGAATGCATTCGGAAGACACATTGATCAACAGAACATGGAAAAATAAATAAATAAATAAAACCAATAAAACATATATATGAATATAAAATAATAAATAATAATATATTAATTTACATGTTTCATAAAAACTTATAAAAGCATATGTTTTTAGGACCAATAATTTATTTATTTATTTATTTTTATTATTATTGCACATTAATAGTAAAAAAAGAACTGTGTTAGAATTTAATGTACAGAATTTAATACAATTCATGGTATTGTGGCAATTTTTACATAATGTCTCCAAATGCATAATGCATATTTTACATTCGCTTCCATTGACAGTTCTATACTATTATGAATGTAATATAATATTATAAATATAGTACTGTACATGACATTCAATTCCATTAAAAGTTCTGGTTAACTATTCTAAATATAATATAATTATGAATATAATAATGTATCTTTTCACTCGTTTAGATTATTGTGTTTTCCATGTACAGACTACAATGAGAATTCACAGAGGAACTTAAAGATCTGAGAAGCACAGATCATTTGAATATGCTTATCAAGTTCTAATGATCTTTACTAGCAGTGTATAAGACACTACTTGTTTAAATAAACATTCTTAAACACTGCTCATCATCCCAGTGTGACTTAGTTGGTTTGGATTTGCATTCCAAGGGCTTCCTCTGAGCACTTCTTCTCTGATTAAAACATCTGGCCGCTGTGTAGTTCTACCTGCACATCTGTTGAGAGCGAGAACTCTGCACGAATCTTCTTCATCACAGAGGTAGCTGACAATCACTCTGACAGGAAGAGGGAGAGATGGAGGGAATGATTTATTAAAGCTGGAGAAATAGCCTGCAGACCACGTCCATATCATTCAATACTGTGTTTCCACCCTCGCAAAGAGCTGTCCATTTGAGTGATACCGCAGAACATTCCTTGAGAAGAAAAAAAAAAGACAGCGTTAACAGTGAGATTACCTGCCTCCACCTGCCGCCAAAAGTGGATGTTGGCAAGCACTTCCTTTTCTTCCAGCTCAGCATATATGTTTTATTTTTCTTTTTTCCTGTCTTGACTTACCTGATAAGGTGATCCCAGACATATAAGATAGATGTTTGGCTGTTGTGTAGCGGTAAATCACCAAGGACCCCAGCTGACGATAATTAAGGTTATTAGACATAAATGTGAGCCGCAGGGACTCGTTCTGGAGTGATGGCAGGTGTCGATGCTACTGCGAGTGTGGCGTTTAAAAATATTTCCTCTTAAAATATCTCCCTTCTGACATTTGTCTTTGCGCTCTCTGGAGTCGGAGCCCACAGAGACGGCAAAGACAGGCCAGGCACATTTGTGAAGTCATGCAGCTCATTTTCCAACTCTATGGTGTGCATTAAATGGGGAATGCTGGACAACAAATTTTCGTTCTTTAATATGAGCCAAAATCATCTTTTAAATGGCAAAATGTTTAGTGTACACATTAAGCACTGAGACATTTAGTTGCATTACTGTTTTAAAGTCGTAAAAAAACGTATTATGGCTAATTTGAATGAATGTGATGTGCCATGTCACTGCTGTTAGACAGCTGTCACTGCTTATTATGAAAAGCAGAACAGGAAGATTCCGACTCTGTCTAATTTGAAACTAAACCCTGCCTAGTATGGTTGGGAAGTGGTTCGCTTGATACAAATTTAAATTTATATATCTTTTAGTATTTTTATATATTATAATTTATTGTTGTATAAATACACACATAATAAATTATAATAATGTATAACAATTCATCAAAATATTTGTATTGCATATTGTATATGTTTTAATTTATATATAAATTAAATATAATTTATATATTTTACATTTTATATTTATTTTTTATAATAGATGGAGTTCTGGATTTCATTATGCATACAATATTGTTTTTTTTTGTTTGTTAATTTCCTGCTTCAAATGTTTGTATAGTAATCAGTGTGTTAAAAATGACTTCTAATGAAGTGTCAAATGAAAATTAGTAAAATGTGTGGAGTTTCTGATATGAGCTTCATGGATGAATCCATTTCAAAGCTAATAAGGAGTAACTAGTGTAGGTTGTTATGTAATGTTCCTGCATAACATAAAATTCATACTGAACTCTGCATTTTCTCCCCCTCACTCCTCGTCTGTCTTTCCACAGGAATCAATGGCTGTTTATGAAGTGTTTGTGTTTCTTTGTGGTAAAGGACAATGTGAATTATGATTCATATGGCTCACCTTTGTTCTGTCAGCCTTGACCAAGCACTAATTGTCATTTTTAAAAATGAGATGAATGTCATGATTTGTGGAGAGTATGCACACTTTTCTCAGTACACTGAACCCTGAGAATGAATTGGTATATCATAAACAATACACAAGGCGAATAATCCAGGTCTTGTTTTGGTCAGACTAAATGGGAGAGTTTTAATAAAAGTGGCTGGAGTGTTTTTGAAACTCTTGTGGATCATTACTGAACCCTTTCCATATGGGATTTTGAAAGTGAAAAGAAGAATATTTTCTGTCTTTATAAATGTTTACAATATCTATTAATGAAGGTTAAAATTAGGCTTGAGATATTGAACAACTAACACTTTCTGCCTAGGCAGGTTACAGTATATGATTTCTGCTCCATTCTTTCTATGCTGTAAATGAAAAAAAGTAAAAAGCCAACTAGTTGTTCAGGGTGCTTTTATTTCATGGCCTTACACCATTTTAGTTGAGATAGTTAATAACCTTTTTCAGAGTGACTCAGATAATTGTCCTAACAATGGTTTGGTCATAGACCTCCCCGTGCAGCCAATTAAACCGTGTCACACTGGAAATGTGTGGGAAGGAGGTATAGTAAATGAAGATCGATGAAGAGGAAGCTGTGGCTGTTATTTATAGGCTTTACATGGCTGTTAGGCCTGACCTGCAGTTTACCCTATGATCTGTTTTTCCTGACCAGTGGCAGAGCTGTGGAGAATTACACTGTTTTAGGTTTGAGTGCTCTACATTGCAGTGTGTGTAGGGTAGGCTTCATTTGGCATGGGATTGTAACATAGAGTGTTATAGTGTGCCTGTTTTGAAACACAAAATAGATTTTTATGTTTTCTGAAGAAAAACTGAGTGGTGCTTTTCTTTGGAAAACACTAATATATACAGCAAATATATATTTCAACTAGTGTTTGAAAGTTTGGGGTCAGTAAGAATTTTGTTTTGTAAAGAAATGAATACTTTAATTGAGCAAGGAAGCATTAAATTGATCAAAATGCATTTACATTGTGACAAAAGAGTTGTATTTCAAATAAATGCTGTTTCGTTGAATATTTATTTGAATTCAGAAATCAGAAATAAATTACATTTTAAAATATATTAAAGTAAAAAACAGTTGTTTTATTGTTTTTACTGTATTTTCATCAAATAAAAGCATCCACAGACTTTACACAGACTCCAAACTCCTGGGATTTTTCAGTGAACCTTTCTGAAGGTTTTTGCCACGTCGCACCACGTCTTTAAAATTCAAACACATTGTTTTCTATGAGTTTACGCAAACCTGTGGCGCCGTTCGGCGTCTGTCCATGGCGCCCAGCTACGTCGTGTTGTACTTGTTGTGTGAATTGATCTAGACGTGACGCGACGCGAAGCGCTTCTCATCCGGTGTGCGACCACCTTAAGTCATTGAATTATTTATTCAATCGATTTAATTGAATCTTTCTTTTTGAGTGATTCATTGAATCATTCACTCAACCGATTAGTTCAAAAACACAAATTCATTCAGGAAAATGTCTTCTGAAATGGCCTATAGGAGCAGTTATACAAGTGGTTTGTTCAAATAATGAAATGTCACAAAATATGTTATTTTGATTGAAGGAAGTTTATGATATGGATGTTCATTGTAAAACACACATGTACACAAATATTGAAAGCGAAAGTAAGAGTACACCTGAAAACCTTTTTTAAAAAAAAGCATGTCTCTGTAAGGCATGAAATGAGCTGAATGTTAATTGTCAGCTATTCCCTAATGACTAGTCTGGTTCACCAGAGCGAGGCTGGTACTGAGCGGGAGGGCATGTGAATTCAGTTCCGTCACCCTCTCAGGCCGAAACTCAATGACTTTGAAATTCTAATGGGTATTATTTGCAAAGGGCACCTTCATTTGCGTGACACCACTCTAAAAGACAAGGTGATTTTCAGCTAAGCTGTAATCCTCCTGCGCCGTGCGCCACAGAGGTTCGCTGACTTCAGATCAGTGTGAACACACAGCGGACCGGTCACACTTCGTTCTTACCAAAGCAAATCCAAATGATTATTTAATTATTCATTAATTGCACAGTTGTAGTTTCGCTTGTTTCTAATTTTGGTTCACGGCATGGATTGTAACAAGGTGACTGTCATGCTTTTTGAAGATGCAATTAGAGCACAATTGCTAGTTTGTGTGGTATGAACATGTGTTGTGGCTTGTTGAGGTTTAGGGAGGACTGGAGCCATCTCGTTCTTGTGCCACACGGGCATGTTTTTAAGTTTAGGCCTAGATCTGTTGCTCTATGGTGGTTAAATTGCAACACACTTTTGTGATTTTAGTGTAAATCACAGAAACATATGCGGAAAAGGTTTTTAAATTCATTCAGGACAGGCCATATATATATATATATATATGATCTAATCAATAATATCCAAGAATCTACGTGAGCAGAGCCAACCAATTTTCCATGTATTTAGACCAGTATGTTACTAATTCAGCCTCATCTGCAACTATTTACAAATGTCTGGGTGGACGTGAATATCGGCAGGGCCAGAAGGATGCCTCGGGTGGTTTGGCCTTGTGTTAGACAGACCAGCAGAGAGGTAATTTGCTCCGCTCAGCTTGGTTCAGCCTGACTGCCATCACTGCAATCTAAGTATCATGAGTGCACAATCTTATGGACGCAGAAAATCATATCAAAATGTGTACCCTCTCATATTGCTTTCATCACATTGTGAGTGAGATTGAGAGACAGAGAAGGACAAAAGCCCAGACAACAAGATAGAAATTGTGTGTGTGTTTGCACAGCAAATGGTCACAGCAAGAAGAAACAGTAGTGAGTCCTGACAATGTCAATAGTTTTTTGTTTTTTTTACCCATTCCAGAGAGATAGGAGAGGGCTCCAGTTCCCTTAACAGTTGTTCCAATACCTATTTCAAAGCCCAGAGAGAGCAGAAGTACACAGATAATGCACATCTTCCGGTGCCTTCTGAGACATGCTGGATTTTAAAACTGGGACTCGTACCCGGATAAATACTTTACACAGAACACTTTTATTATATGTGCCGCATATTACCAGTTTATTATTTTAGCTGGAACAGGATGCTTGCTCTCCAACAGCTACTTTTTTCAGGTAGTCAAAAGGTTAACGGTACTGAAACCGTAAAGCAGAGCAAGTATTTTTTTTTCTGTATTTACTTCTATATATAATATATTTTTCATTATAATATATGATCATTTTAATTATACTGTATATGTGTAGTAAGTATATTAATTATATGGCTAATTTATATACAATTTCATATATATAGTTTATAACAAAATTTATTCTACATTTCAATGACAAATGTAAGAATTTTTTTTTCTTTAGAATTTAATGTTTTTTTCTTACACTCTCAGAAAAAAAGGTACAAAAGCTGTCAGTGGGGCAGTACCCTTTCAAAAGGTACACCTTTGTACCTTATTTACCCCTAAAGGGTGCATGTTGATACTTTAAAAGTACATATTAGTACCTAAAGTATATTTGTACCTAAATGGTATTTAGTATTTTTTGAAAAGGTACTGCTCCAGTTACAGCTTTTGTACCTTTTTTTGTGTTGTGTAGAGACCACTTAATATTTGTCGAGTTTTTTTTTACATGCCTGTTTACCATGTTAGATGTTTGCCGAAATGTTGCTATCATTTTAAGACTTGTAAACTAATTTCTGAAATGAGTGACAATGATTCGTTATGGGTTTGTGGTTTGCCTTCAGTTTTAATATAATTACCACTGCCTCATACCATTGCTTTATACATTCTAAAATAATTTGCACCAATTGTGCCATACAAACTATACAAAAGATCTAAAGATATTTAGATGTCTATGCAGACCTGACATTTTTGTATTTTTACATAGTACGTCAATCTGTTTGATTTCAAAAGATGAAATTCCAAAAGGAAAATTCAGCTTTTTTTAATATGATCCCTTTCAAACCCTTAAATGGTCATCATTTAAGCACTGAAGTGAACTGAAATCTCTCATATTTTGCTAAACTTTCCAATAAAATGACTATTTTAGTCAGTGGATGAAATGCATACTTTTGATAAAGGCATTTATAAGTGGCCTGTAAAGTTCGTTCACCTCACGATCCAGCCAAGAGGCTGAGAGATCTCTATAGTAATGCAAACCCTTACCATGTGATGTGGTTAAAGGGAGCAAACTAATGCCTTATGGCACTAATCAGTCCGTGAACCGAAGCTCCATTTCAGCTATGAGTTGCATAGCAAAGTACTCACTCTTCTGAACCTCTTGTTCCTCCAAACATTGAAATTTTCTTTACCATTATATTTCAGAGCTGTGAAGTTGTTAATTTCAGTGCATTTAAAATCTCCTAATGAAATAATTGATTAGTATTTTGTGCGCTTGAAGACTTCAAAATGATTGAAAATAACTTTATCACCCTCAATATGCACTTAGGGAAGTGAAGGAGAAATGAGTCAGCAATTATAATCAGAAATTGAAGCGAGAGAAAAAGCGTGCACAGACCCTCGGGAGCACAATTTGTACACCGTACATCCAGCATTGTACTTTGAAACATAAAAACAATCAAGTTGTTCCGTCTGTCTGTGTCGACAGTGTATGCAACACCCAGCCTCACATACAGTCTGTGACAGTGTGTGTGTGTGTTTGGGACAAAAATCAATACATCCTTACCGTCCAGGTAGCAGCAATGTTCTGTCTTGGCTGTACACTAACTCCCTGACAGTAATGTTATTTGGAGGTAATCCAGTGTTATATATTATAGCTTTTTTTTTCCTCTATAGACCTTCGATGCCAAATCAATCCCTCTCTCCAAAGTAAATTAATAATGAATGCCCTCTCTTGTTCATGTCATGAGGTAGCCAGAGGGGGCTGCGGAAAGATTTATTTTCAAAACCACACTTGGTCTGATACCCGATATATTTTTGTCCTCCACAAGTACAGTGGGATATGCTTGATGCACTGGTAGCTGAAATAGAGTTGAATCCGTGACTCCAATGCAACATGAATGAATAACCAAAGTAATTCTAAACTAACTAAAAAAAATCTAGTGACAATAATTAACTCCTCGTAATCCGTACTACAGTGAGAATACTCGAACATCCCATAATGACGATGCAAAAAACGTTGTGTATTTTCCCAAAGTGCATGCATTTCAGTGTCAGGACAAAAAATGGACGAGGGCTGTGCTTGTTTATTCCGCATGCTTAATTTTCCCCGCCCTTGGATGCTTTTCATTGCACTGAAAGGGTAGACACTTTATTTGGATTAAATTGGTTTACTGTCTGCTCTTCTCTGATAAGGGAATATAAAGTGGAGTCATTTAATAATTTATGTATTTGTTACATTGTGCTGATTCAGTGTGGCGCTATGAACATGCAGCTCAGACATGCTCTAGTGGCCGAAGATGCTGCGCTACAGGTTTTGAGCAGAAGGTTCTGACTGCTCAAGGTTAAGACTGATTGAATTGGATTCAGCCGCAGTGTCTTACCAAGAGGCTGTTATTATAATGCACAGCATTTTATGGTTATGCTGTAAATATTAATTTAATGCCATAGCTAAACCAACAACGTGCAGTCACCACTGTGCACATGTACTTAAATGGATAGATCACCCAAAATTAAAGGAATATTTCACCCAAAAATGAGTATTTGCTGAAAATGTACTCACCCTCAGATCATCCAAGATGTAGATGAGTTTGTTTCTGTATTGGAACAGATTTGGTGAAATTTAGCATTACATCACTTGCTCACCAATGGATCCTCTGCAGTAAATTCAAGATTCAAGATTCAGGATTTTTATTTGTCACATACATGGTTATATAGAGAATATATGACCAGCAGTGAAATGTAAGTCAGGTCCGCTCCATGGACAGCGCTTTAGGGTCCTCCGAACCTCGTCCTCCGACACAGTGATTACATGATTATCGCTGCTCTGTCTGCAGCTTCCTGACGCGCTGATCGGCAGAGTCGCGCTTCCTCGATGGGTGCTGTCAGAATGAGAGTCCAAACAGCTGATAAAAACATCACAATAATCCACAAGACTCTGGTCCATCAATTAACATATTGTGAAGTGAAAAGCTATATGTACCAATAAGAAACCAATTCATCATTAAGGTGTTTTAATTTTAAACAGTCGCTTTTGGCGACCCATAATCTATAATAACGCTTCCACCAGTAAAAAAAGTCCTTCCCCTTTTATCCTCTCACATCAAAATCCACCAAGATATTTGTTTAGAACTGTTTTGGACTGTTTTTGCTTGTAAACGGTGCTTGATCTGTGCAGATTTCTCTCCTGATTCAGACGAGATGACTTTCATTGAATGAAGCAAAATATTATGGATCAATCCTATACATTGCGAGTAAATCACTCGCATATGCGACTAAATCTTCACTCTGGGCGACTAAATGATGTCTAATATTAGCCAATGGCTAATAAATTCTTAGATTTTACTCACCAGTGTGTGAGTTGGAGGCTGAGTATATGATTAGCACAGATATATTTTCACTCACAG
>NW_015542355.1:682106-686721 GCF_001515605.1 Sinocyclocheilus anshuiensis
ATGTCTAATATTAGCCAATGGCTAATAAATTCTTAGATTTTACTCGCCAGTGTGTGAGTTTGAGGCTGAGTATAAGTTTAGCACAGACATATTTTCATTCGCCAAATGAGTTTTTCTCTCCATCAAGCGATCCGTGATATTTTTCAGTTCATCTCAATGGATGCGCAGTGCCACCTGTATTTGTGTATTTGGAGTACCGTAGACTCTAGTGTGAAGGTGCACGACTCGCCGTCGCTTTCTCTCACTCGCGCAAAGTGAGAGAGAGAGAGAGTGAGTGAGAGAGTCTTACATAACATGCAGAATTGATGCGCTACATGTAAACGATATTCTTTGTTGTATTTTCCTGTCAAAATAACAGAGTTCCTTTGGAATTCTTCAGCTTTTAAGAACTGCCGCTTTCTCCGTTAGTGGGCGGAACGAATGCGCAAACGACATTGGCTGGTGCTTACCTATTATCGTCATTGTTTGATTTCAGCGAATCAGTTCCAGCGAATCAGTTCCAGCGAATGCACACAACCTGATTAATATTCATCAATCCAGCAGCTCATTAATCCTTGGTGCATTTTATATTGTTCTTATTAGTAGAATTCGTATAATAATAATAATAATAATATCTTATAAGTATTATTGTTCGTTTTTTTTTACAGGAACACTGAATGACCAAAAAAAGCACCAGCACCCTGGGCAAAAAATTTAATGCGATTTTCATGCGAATCTCGTCAGTAAAGCCACTTCTGGTGATTAGTAGTAGCCGTAGATCACTGACAAGCTACACAAAATCGTGTTCAGGCGATTCATTGCCGATTTTGAATGCGATTTTGAATGCGATTTTGTGTAGCTTGTCAGTGAACTACGGCTCTGTGTAGTAAATGACACTTCATCTGAAAGCACATGCTGGAGATGTACTACTAATCACCACCAGAAGCGGCTTTACTGACGTGCACAGCCCTAATATTTATATATTAGTGCTGTCAATCGAAAAAAAAAAAAAACAAAAATAAAAAAAGACATCGGCTGAACTTTACTGGGGACAAATCAGCATGATCAGCAAAAACTAGTAGCATATAGGGATGTAACAATTCACTAAACTTGCGATGCGATAAAATTCACGATACAGATTACACGATACAGTTTTCTTACAATTTATTTATAACAGTGCTGTCAATCGATTAAAAAAATGTAACTAATTAATTGCAAATTTGTATGAAATTAATCGCGATTAATCCCACCTAACATTAAAGTTTTGAAATATACTTTTATATTGCAATAATTTCACATTCAATCTTCAAATGAACGTACAAACAACATAAAGACAGTATCAGTAACATAAGGCCAGTATCAATGATACCAACTGATTTCTCTATAAAATTGCCCTCCCCCCAATATTTCACCATTGACTATAGCCATTCAACATTACAGTATAATTGAGAGCTATCAATAGCACGCGCTGCGAGCACAGTACCATTTCCACACTCGTTTGACTCGTGCCTGGCGCTGAAGTGAAGTGGGGCGCGCGTCTGAAACGTCTCCCGTTCTCAGTCGTTCTGCGACTGAATAAATGCACTTCTTGTCAAGAGAAAAAGTGACAGAAGCAGCAGTTGTGAGTGGGTTGTTCGTGCAATTGAAGAGCACGCGCTGCGAGCACAGTACCATTTCCACACTCGTTTGACTCGTGCCTGGCGCTGAAGTGAAGTGGGGCGCGCGTCTGAAACGTCTCCCGTTCTCAGTCGTTCTGCGACTGAATAAATGCACTTCTTGTCAAGAGAAAAAGTGACTGAAGCAGCAGTTGTGAGTGGGGTGGCCAACCCTAGCCCCGCCCCTGCGTTAATTGCGTTAAATATTTTTAACGCGTCAAACTGAAAAAATGACTCGCCTGCATTAACGCGCTATATATATAGTATAGTATAGTATTTCAGTCTGGCGAGTAAACACAAAAATTTACTAGCCAATGGCCATTCAATTGCCAAGGTGTCCGTAGAGGGTTGTGGATAGGACTTGTATTTTAGACTGAAACAACAGTTTGAAGTTAGTGAACAAAGAAAGTCATGCCAGTTTGAGTGTGAGTAAATATTAATGACAAATTTTTCATCGTTGGGAACAGTTCCTTCAAATATACAGTCTTGCACGTGTGCAGTCATCTGTGTATGCATGCAAGCACACCAGCCGTGTGCAGCGAAAGGCTATTTGAAAAGCAGCACTCTTTGTTTCCTGTATTATTTACCATATCATCCATGTCTACATGACGAATGTGCGAGAGCTTTGCTCTTTGATCCCATAAACTGTGTTTCATCAAGGGTTTCGTTCAATTACATGTGCAACAGCTGCTTTTGCTTTGCATTTTTTCCCTGTCATTCCAGCAAACTTTGAATGCCCTTGAGTGTGCTTTGCAGTTACACTGTTTCACAACCTTGTGCTTAACACACCAGCTGATGCATCTCTTTCTGCTATTATGGTTGGCTCTGACTTGCTTCTTATATTCACCTTGGGAGACAGAAGGCTTTTGGATCTACAAATCGTCATCATTTACCATGGATTTACTGTAGTAACACTAACTGCACCGTGGTATTATGGCAGGAATGTGGGATATTCATATTGAATTTTATTATATTATTAATTTAGACACGTTTTAACTGTATTAAAGGAGTAATGGAATATAATTACAGTATTTTTGTAATTAAACTATAGTGCATTTATACTAAATGTATTTAGACTACTGATTTTCATACAAATACCTAGAAACCATAGGTACAGAGTTACATTTTACCATGGTATTGAGGTGCTATATGTGTGGTTTTAATTGTGGATATCATGATATAAATGTATACACTATGGAAGACCAGTGGTTACTTTTAATAAAACTCATACAGTCAGAATAATTAAATTTCATCATATAAAAATGTGGTTGTTACAATTTTTTATAGGGGTGTCCCCGACTAAGGATTTTCATAGTCGAATCGGAATTTTCCAATCTTGCATATAGTCGACTGATAGTTGAATCATATGTTTGGAGGGCGGGGGGCAAAATACATTAACAAGAGTCAAGTCAGACATTTGACAGTCATAATAACCGACGTTAACACACAGGGGAAATTTGTAACGGACGCCTCGATTAAAAGGTAGTTAACATTAAAAATCAGCGAAACCCTACATTTTTTTTAAATAGTGCTCTCATTATAATGTTATGTAGGCCTATATGACAGTAGTTATTAATGTTCTGCATTTTTGTTTTGAGCTGCGCATGCTGAAGATGACCAGTAGAATGAAGTATTTGATAGCAGGTTTTTAATCAATGGGATCTAACTCATCATTTATCTCATATAGAATACACTTCGTTATTTATACAACATAACGTTAATATGACGACTTATAGGCTATCTGCACAAAATGCCCCGAATGCATGAACGTGTCTGCGCGGCTCTGAATGAACTCTTTTTGTGGACGCGTTCTTCATGCAACAACGTGCAGAAACACGGCAACTAAACTCTAAAAATTCACAGCGTTTTATTATAATAATGTTCTCATTATAATGTTTTGTAGCCTATATGACAGTCTCAGACATAGTTATTAATATTATGCATTGTTGTTTGTCGACTGCTCGACTTGAAGCGGATCATCACCATCAGACCGATCGGTGTGTGACATCAAAGTACCGCAAGAGCTATAGAGAGCAGACTTTTGATGCTTTTGAATCGCTCTCGCGGTACTTTGATGTCATGCACCGCTCAGTCTGTGCACTTAGCCTATTGCTCGTGTGATATTGCTTAATTATATGATGTAAATATGAGACAAAAACTCAAACGGGCATTTTTGCCCCATATCTTGAATTTGATGGGCATTTTAACTACGTTCTCTAGGCTCCATCATGCAGTGAGTTGTTGCCCTGCCTCATATTTGTTATCTATCAACTGTATGAAATGTCAGATGAGCCACATAGGTCTGGGGCGGGGCAAGTGCGTTAAATGCGTTAATAATTGTAACGCTTTATTTTTCACCGTAATTAATCTAATTAACGCGTTAAATTACCAGCACAATTACCAGAGTTCCACAAAAGGAGTTAACTATTTAAAATTGAAAACATTTTAAAAAGATTGAAAAATTTAACACACTTGCCCCGCCCCAGACCTACGTGGGTCATCTGACATTTCATACAGCTGATTGATGACAAATATGATGCAGGGCAACAACTCACTGCGTGATGGAGCCTAGAGAACGTAGTTAGAATGTCCCTAAATGTGATACTGATCTTATACAACAGTTCAATAAATAAGAAGTGAATATTGTGTTATTTTAGACACAGTGTTATCTGTTTTGCTCAATTTTGCCAACGAAAATATAAAGACAAAGCAGAACTGTTTGTCTCCGAGCAACACATAGCGGCATTTCATTTCTTAATCCACGTTTTTAACGAATTGGGTGAACCATTAGGCTCGCTGGATTTGAAGCGGCGCTGCACAGACCGATTGGTGTGTGACATCAAAAGTACCGCGAGAGCGATTAAAAAGCATAAGGAGTCGTCTGCTATGGCTCTCGCGGTACTTTGATGTCACACACTGATCGATCTGATGGTGATGATCCGCTTCAAGTCGAACAAGCCTAATGATTCAATGGACCATTC
>NW_015542355.1:687196-697820 GCF_001515605.1 Sinocyclocheilus anshuiensis
TATATATATATATATATATATATATATATTAATGCTACAGAAATTACAAATTATACTGCTTTATAGCGAAGTGCAAGGAGAAGACAGATCAGAGAGGGCGACTTTAATATTTCTGCGTAGGATGCCCTGCAGTGTATTATGAACCCTTCCATTGGGAATAGGCTTGATCTTTCCACTGATCTCCAGCGTTCTCATTTAGTTTCTTATAAGACGAGGTGGAGGCCAGTGCCGCAGTTTCCACTCTCATGAAAACGAACGCCTTTGCTTGTGCCCAGTACTTCTGCCCACCTGCCGAGGGTGAAAAAAAGACACAAAGAAGCACATTTACCTCATCTGTCCCTGGTGTTTTGGATGTTGCCCTCCAGAAGCTAAAGTAGTTCCGCGCTGCGCCTCTCACAGAATCGACTAAAAAGAGCTTGTAAGCATTATGAACATAATGGACTTTAATGAGCATCGAACGCCTATTATTCGAATGTACGCCAAAGATTTTTTGGGCTGTAATGCTATCAGAGATAAAACAAAGATTGCATGAAAATTGTCCCTGAGTTTTATTGAATGGTTAATCAGGCAAGTAATCAATTAAGCGCATGATTGCTTTTGATTTTAATAGCCCTACAGTATATGAAGAGGGCCTATTTTGGCCTTTGCTGCTAACTGTTAGGCATAGCTGTAATTAGACTCAGCATGTCCTCATTTAAGGAAGGTCTGTAAGTAATTAGTATCTAATTCCATTGTATCCGTAATAAGGAGAGATGGCATTGTCTTTAAGTGGAAATCACTAAAAGGCTGTTTCCCCCTAGCCAGTTTAGCTTTAAATATTATCCGGGGGTCACTAAATTTAATAAACCCAATCTTCAGGAGGTTTTGGGGGTTTGATCGATGTCTTACCATGTTGTTCTTCCTTGCTTCATATCTAGGGAATACATTCACGCTCGCTTCCGAAACAGATGCAGTCTTCCGACGTACAGTACCAGGGGGACTATTTGAATGAATTTTAATGAATATTTGAATTTATCTTAATTGATAGATCCCGATGCTTTGGTCACAAAGGGATATGCCAGTAATAATTAATGGGGGAACGTTTGTTCATAGCACACATGCTAATGCTAAAGGTTGAGTATTCTCTTTGGTTCTCTCTCTTGTCTTGTAGTTGCTCACAAGGGGACTTTGTGACACACACAGCGTGGCTGAACAGATCAAGTATACTGTATGCTGGAGAGGATAAGTGGTCCGTGGACCCCCGGGTGAGTTTGGTTACTCTGAACCAGGATGAGTTCACCATCAAAATTGAGGATGTGGACTTGACGGACGAGGGCCAATACATCTGTGCAGTGCAGACTAGCAGTAGACCCCGAACCACATCCGTGCACATCATCGTTCAAGGTGAGTTTGGAGTTTTCAGATGTGTCACGGTGTAGAGTGCTAAGAGGGTAAAAGCTTTCATATGCTGTTGATTTATTTTTTACTTCATCCAAAAATACTTTCATCCTTTACTTATTCTCCTGTCATTACGTATGGCTTTCTATCTTCTTTCTGAATGAAAAAATATTGCAGAATATCAAGAGTGCTGTTTTCTATAATGGGGATTGGAGCTGTGAAACTCAAAAATGACAAACGGGACCATAAAAGTGAAACAAAAGTAGTCCACAAATTCTGTGCTGTATTTCTAGTCTTCTGAAGTCATACAAGAATAAATAGCATTTGAAAACATAGACAAACCACTGTTTGAAATAGTCAAACTTGACGCAGTGCATCCTGATTATAATTTAACTGAACTTTAAGATAATCATTTAACCATTTAGATAACCATTTAAATTTTGGTCTTTAATTCACATAAAGCTATCTTAAAGGGGTCATAGGATGCTACATGCACTTTTACAAGTTGTTTGAACTGAAATGTGTGTTGGCAGTGTGTGTACACAACCACCCTATAATGATAAAAATCCACCCAGTGGTTTTTTTTTTATCTGGTTAAATGTTTTCCTCTTTCTCAAATCGAGATCAACAGAAGAAGTGAGTATGTTTTGTAATGAATCTTTGCAAATTGCCTTTCCTAATAATGTGCTAATTAGCAAGTTTCACGATGAATGCGGCTAAAGTGAACAGTCTCTCTGAGAGCAGCTCGGAAGAGAGGGGCGGGGTCAGCATAGCTCATTAACATTTAAAGGAAAATGCTACAAAAACGGCTTGATCTGAAAAGAGCTGTTTTTGACAGGGTAAAAAAAGGTGTTTTTTACACTACCATTGAGAAATTTTAACCAAACTATGTTACAGACTTTTCATTAAGACCCTAAAGAATCATATCAACTTGTGGAAAATGGGCATCCTATGACCCCTTTAAGACTTCAAACGAAATGAAATATCGCACATAAGTTATACCGACCACTTTTATGGTGCGCTTTTGTCACTTTCAGAGCTTGACAGCTCCATTTCCCATTATAACAAGTAAAGGTGCGGTCATATTAGTGAAATTTTTGCAAGCAAAACGATCTATTGTCTGTTGTCAGTAGTGTAGCAATGAAGCACTGCTCACACTGAAGTCTCTTTCAAGCCAAGCAGCTTTCTGTTGGTTATAATTTGACCTACTTTAACCCATTGTGAAATGTGTGTTTGAAAATCTTTCAAAATTTCTGTTGAAATTCCCTGCGTGGATTCCTATTGAAAAAAAATGCACAGTGATACATATGACCGCACCTGAATACTCTGGATATTCTACAATATTTATTTTGTATTTCCTGTAAGAAAGAAAGTCTCGTCAAGTTTTGTAATAACTATGAGAGTGAGAAAATAATGACAGAATTTTTAATTTTTAGGTGAATTATCCCTTTAATATGCTTGTGCATGTTTGTGTACACATGCTAGATATGCAGTCTATGTTTGTACAGGTATAATAGCATTTTTAGAGAGGCCATTTTTCAGTATCGGTTAGAAACACCTTGAACTCCAGTTACGATATTGGGTATTTTAATGAAGTGGATAATTATGTAATTAATGCTGATTGTGTAAAACCTTAGGGTGCATTTTTTTGCTCCTGATTTGTGGGTCCAGTGTTAATATGATTGATGGCAGTGTCATTCCTGTGCATCGATGCAGTAAGTCATAACAGTTTCGACCGGAGGTACTGTACACTGACTAGAGATTTAGAGCACAGCATGTCACCACTGTAGAATTCCAGCTTTCATTGCAAAACTCATTCAGTAATATTGTGGGAATTTGGGATAATCTTTTTTGGTAGTTAATTTTAAATTCCAGCACTATTTCTCCATTGAATGAATAATGACTGCAGAAAGGAACTGGGGAAAAAGTTATTCTAAATTGCACTGGTATAAACATTAACGGTGGCCGTGATTTTTCCAGAAGTGGTCCTGGATCAGCATCCTTCAACATGGATATAGATATAGAAATGGGGTGTATGGATGGGGTGGGCTGGTATTCAGAGGCAGGATAGCCAATCAAGAGCCACAGACATGAATAGAATGGGAAAGCTGGGTAACATTCTCCTGGTATAACAGTTTATAATATGATCTTGGCTTATCCACCTTATAAGTTTATAATTTTCCTCAGATTTTAGAGAATGTTTTTCCTGGGCCAACAAAATATTTGCACTTGGCAGACTCATAGTTATAGTGGATCCTAACCAACATGATCAGAAAAATGTGTTAAAGTGAATGTTCAGTCATACTACATGACAGAAGGATCCTTTGACTGTGTACCCATCAGGCTTTGTTCACAAATTTTCCCCTCTATGGTATGTATTATATTGTAATTCTCTAATATTTTTCCATAACTTTTTTGACATAGAGTTAGTCTTAATACGAAACCAAACCAAACTAAAACAAAACAAACAAACAAACAAGGTTGCCACAACTCAGTACCACAATGGAAATTGGTCATACAAGTTAATAAGAACTACTACTTTTCCCTCCAACTAAATGCTTATTTTCTGAATCCATATATTCACACACTTGAATCAGCATTTTTTGTTTTTTAATTGTTTTTAAAGTCCCAGCTCATCTTCACTGTTAAAGTCAGTTTTGCACTTCTTTCTGGTAGTTGTTCATGCAGGAAGCATAAATCATGCTTTATGCACAAATACATTACATTAAACACTTCCAAATAAATATATAACTCTTAGAATATACTGTAATTAATTCCATTATTGATGAAAATTTCCATTGAGGAAATGCATTACTTTCATTCCATTGTGCTACAGAATTTGCATATGGCAACATATTTTTTGCATTTACTGCAAAATGATTTTAAACAAAATCGATCTGTGAATACAATAATCTATTTAACTTATGCATTCTACATATTATTGGTTATATGTTTCTTCTTTTAATTCCAAAAAATGCAACGTGTTGTAGTTTTTGTCCTGAAAGGCAAGAAAGTGAAGAAAAAGTACCAATGAGTTCCACAGACCAATGAGAAGAAAATAACTCTGAATGGGTTCAGGGAGGTCTAGTTATTAACTTTTGGCTAATGGTTCAGACCTGGATTTGTGTTAGTTTATTTGCTGCAGTTGAATCTTTGTTTGTCGCAATTAGCCTCACTGACACATGGTTCTGAAAGAGTCTTTGATCTATAAAGGAAGAACCGCACGTTGGGTTAGATGAGTTCATACTTGCATCAGTGGAGAAGACTGCACAAGACATCATCAATTAAACCCAACGTGAGATCAAAGAATGGGCAGAATTTGGGGAAGAGCTGTATGAAATATCTCTCTCACATCTCTGAAAATTGTATGAGTGGTGTTTGCTGAGCCAAGCATCACTGTTGCTCAGTGAATGTAGGATTTGAACACATGGATTACTGTGACCTCATCCTGCACTGGTTTCTGTTTCAGACATGAATTGAGAATAAGAAGATTCAGTTAACGCCGAATGTGCACTTGGATGGTTAGATACATGATGGGCTAGTATAAAAAACTAAAATAACTTAAGGTCTTTCCAGCATTAAGGTAATCCTGCTTTTTTTTTTTAATAATCTTGTCTCAGTTACAAATTTGACTGGTAAATGATAAAGAATGATAGCCCCTTTTGTATTGCATTGCATTGCATATAACAGATTGATAAAAAGACATGCTATTTATGACTGGATGTAACTTTTGATACTTCGCCGTAAAAGAGGCTCTCCGATTGACTTTGCCCTATCAGTGCGGCTCCCATGAAAAAAATAGTGAAGACCACTGCTCTAAAGAATAAGGATTGCTTGGGGTGTAGATTTGCAATATGACCTTTCAGATATAGAATGGAGCCAAATATGTGTTAAAGTCCAGAATTTGTCAATTAATACTAGATTTAAGCTGATTCAATACAACTGGGTAATGCATACTTATGTCACCCCTGACAACACTAATTTCCTCAATTATCTCTAAACCAAAATCAGTGACCTCTGAAATATGTACTTTGGGCTTATTTCCTGTAAGTTTATCATTATCAGGTTATCATGCTAAAATGATTGATATTTGTCCAGTTCTTGCAAGACGTTTAGTAGCATTTTACTGGAAGAACATAGAAGGTCCATCCATTGATCATTGGTTGAAGGATCTGGCACATTATATTGCATTGGAAAGAATAGCATACAGTATAAAACGCAAACTAAAGGACTACCATAAAATGTGGAATCTGTTTATACAGTTTCTGGAAAATAACCAAATATTGACACAGGCAATGTTAAATACCTCTCACTCTACTGATTGGTATGTGTAAATATGTTGCGCTTTTGTATTTGAAAATATGTGGATATGTCTGTCTTAGCCCTTGTATAATAACTTCTTTACCTCATGTTACAGTATCAAACTATCACATGCAATATTACATCAAGCACTTCCAGTTAGCATCAACACATTGTTTTGCTTTTGCATTCCCTATAGCACAATTGGCCAGTTCAAGTCAGAGCATTTAGCAGATCCAAGTCATCTGCCCTGTTGCCTTGGCAACGTAGTTCCGGAAAATACTGCCTTGATTGAGAGAGTGAAGAGATGTTACGATACGGAGGTCAGATTCTGCACAATTCCTGGACACAACAATGCATCGACAGAAATACAAGCGTAACCCAACAGTTACCAAACAACATAGAGAGCGCTGGACAGAATCATGGGACGCCTGATTGGGGTGCATGGCTGTAACCTCGGCTGGTGGCAGACAGAAAGAGAAAGGGGAAAATGTGTGAAAGCCCTCAGCTGCTCCCTGTCTTTACAGTGTAAACTACACATTTGAATAGAGATCCAATTTGATGCTCAGCATGCAGAGTCACAGCCGCGCACTTCAAATTTATCGGGAGAAATGACTTGGTAATAGCCTGAATAAGCAGGTATTATGTAAACACTGGGAGTGGTTTCGCGAACACCTGCTTGTGACAAACAGCGTCAAACTCAAGCGCCGTCACGAATACAAATAAAGGATAGGGTTCGTCTGTCTCAGTGCCTGTGTTTATCACTAGAGGGCAGATATTTACAGCTGCACTACTCTGTGCTGACCTTGACTATGAGCTGGCTTGTTAAAAGAGACATCATCAACTATATATATATATATATGGCTTTTTTGCACATTTACTGTACATTGGCTGTCATAGTAAGGACCAAGGGTTAAGGTGCAAGATGGGAAAGAGAGACACATAATAGTTTTCCAAAGTTACTAGCCACTGAGCATTTTCACTGGCCAGAATTTTGTTGTTGGGAAATTATGCTAAATATTATTAAAGTTGAAAAAAAAAAAAACACACAAGAAACAAATGACAAATCATCTTTGTCTTTTCACCACCGTATGCCCTACAATCAGCCTTTAAACCATTTTTTTTTAAAGGAGTGAGTCAAAAGTATCAATTATTAAATTAATTAAAATATGTACATAGGCCTATATCTTACTGTCTTATTTGTTTAGATTTTTAGAAGGCATAGTAGGGCATATTAGCTATCCACCAGTTCACATTTACAATTCTACGTGTTTGCTGCTTAAAAATATTTGTTGATTTCTGCATTGGTCTGAATAAAAACAGCACACGGGCTGAGTGAAAATGCAAATTCATTCTCTGACAGCAGGTGGTGTGTTTGGAATGGCAGAAATATAGCGGTTTCCCTAGTAATGGCTGTACACAAAGCAGCTGCGGTCATAAATGCTACTTTATCAGATAAAATAAAAATGGCATCGAAATTTTTCTGAAGATGGTCGATTCCCTTCAGAAATATATTCATATAAAAAACACCCACGCCACATTTTAACTTTGAAACGTGCAGTGCTTATATTTATTCAGTGAAATCATAGCCTTTTGAAGTTTAATCCAGCCATATTGTCATTCTTTTCTTTCTTTCAAGAGTTAAGACCTCTTGAAATTAATATTAAAGTACTAAATAATAAATAATTTTCTTGTACCATTTAAGACGTTTAAGTCTTTTTATGGCCTTTAATTTGATACAACTAAATTTAAGACTTTTTTAAGGACCCGCGGAAACCCTGGTTCAACCCGCCAAAGTGGCTAGTGGGAGTGACTGTGTTACATACCACTACTGAAATCAACTCACATTTGGTGGGTTGGCGGGTGTTAATGTCAAGCCCTGGAGACATATATGCAATGTTTTAATAAAGTATTCTTATCCCAACACCTGACATAACAACTTATAGCAAAACAAATGTCCAAATCCAGTTTGAACCAAAAAAGATTAAAATAATCTAAAAAAGATTGGCAGTTGCTCCAAATATAGCAAATGTTATATCATGGAAACTTGAATTTGTTAAGTTCAGTCAAGACTTAAAATAAGTAAATGAATTCAACTTGAAAAAGCCATGCAATCTTTTTCCTTTATTTATTTATTTGTTTTTTGTTATAAGATCTTCGTACACAGTTTTTTTTATACAGTGTGTCTACCATGTATTCCACTAAGTTCCCTCAAGTTGTGAATCTCCAAATAGTGGTGTGCATCTAATGTCTCTGTGCTCTCTCTCTGAACGTGTGAAGGCCTTCGGCGTGCCCTGACTCCAGTGTCCTTATGCTTAATAACCACAGGCAGTTGGGTGCCTTGGTCACAGCAGTCATACTGCAAACACGTTAAGTTATTAAAATCACGTGGAGATGCTTGAATGT
This sequence comes from Sinocyclocheilus anshuiensis, assembly GCF_001515605.1. NCBI lineage: Eukaryota > Metazoa > Chordata > Actinopteri > Cypriniformes > Cyprinidae > Sinocyclocheilus > Sinocyclocheilus anshuiensis. The sequence continues at coordinate 695,279 of NW_015542355.1, forward strand.
GCCCCTGCCATTTCTGAAGCCTTTGGGGTTTAATGGTATTTATGGGTCCTCTAACAAAGTGTAATGTGATAACATGAATAATTACATGTAACTAGAGCCTCCAGACAGGTCAGAGCATTAAGAAGACACTTCAAGCTGTTTCTGTTTATTAATGAGCTTCAGGTATCAGAAGCCAAGATCTGCCTCTAATGTAATTACTAAACTACCTTTTAATATTAATGTTCGAGTACAAATTGTCTTAAATAATTTATATAATCTCCTATGTTATTGTTTTTGAATTGTGGCTGTGAATCAGTTAACAACGTTAAATTAATAAATTACAAAATATGCAGGTTAGTTTACCAAATTAGCCATATATATCAATATCTTCTTTAACATTATGTGAAGATGTTGCATTATTGTGGCAGAGGCTTTAGAAAGTAGGCCTAATATTTAAACATTTCAGCTAAATGATATTATGTTGCTGCTTGCACTTTTCATGACACTTATGTGAAATGTGAGTGGCGGTAAAAGTGTGTTCAGGTTTATCAGAAACAGGCAAATTTTATTACGTTGGTTGTTGTACATATCACAGTGAAATTTCTGGAGAGTGAAGCTAAAAGGTTCATGCTCATGCATCGTGTTTGAAAAAAAAAAAATATTGTTTACACTAAACCCTAAAGCTAACTGATAGTTTTAACAAAGGCAAAACACCAAAGTGTATTAGTTACAAATCATGCACTATAGTAAAAGTGTTTTGAGGTAATAATGCAAAAGTAAGTCTTTATTAATTGATAATCTGCTGATTTAATCATAATTTGTGTGAAAAGGAATAACATGTATTGGTGTTTTACTAGTGTTCATTTCAGCTGGAAACTGCAGAGAATTTTATCTTTAGGTACATTTTTGGAGTTTGGGTAGATGCATGTTTTTTTCCAAATGAGCCAATGTTGTAGTTTTTAAAATAAATAATCACTCTAAATTAATATGGTAAATTGCCAGCCATATCTTATAGAGAGTGGGAATGTGAAATCACCATGACAGTGAGATTGTGCTGTAACTTTCCGGGGGTTGAATCATGACGTACCACAGAGTTTTATTAGGAAGTCCTATTAAACATCAGCGTTATTTTCATCTGTATGTTTGATTTTTTTTCAGTCTCTCTTCAAACAGTCTTTTTCTCTGCCTATCTGTCTGTCTCTCTAATACCATAACACATTATCATCTGAATGTTATTTAAATGAAAACACCTTGATTTCAGTCTCAAAATACTAGAAGCGTTCTGTATTTACTGTTTTTCCGCACAACCATTAATTTATGTTCTCCGGCACATCGTGTCAGTGTGGGAGGGAACTGTGCTATGATCATGTTTGCAGAGGCGAACCGTGTTAACACCAAAACTAATTCATGCTAATCAAAATAGCTGTGCTCCAGAGGTCTTACTCAGAATACCAGGCAAGCCATCATATTTCCCTCCATGCAGTTGTTGATGTATAATAAGTTCAAGGAGAAACAAAGCCAACTCCTCCTAATCTTCATAAAGCTGGTCTGAGCTGCCACTGCTATCCACATTTATGAGGGGAAAGACTGCAGTTGCCTTGCGGCTGTTGGCTGCAATGGCGCTCTCAAAATGTCTTCCTGCAGATGTAGCATATCAGACACACTCACCGTAGCATCTTTCTTAGAAAAAATCTGTTGGCCTCAGCCTGATGTCATTATAGATTGGTTACTTCGCTATTTTTATTGGATAAATTGGTCACTAACTTAGATCATCCTTGCCAAATTCTGCCAAATGTGAAGTGTGTATTTTTTTTTCATGTTGGAATACTTTCTCTATCCCTGCATAAAATGCTCAGACAGCTATCAGAAAATTGTTGGATTTAAAGAGTTTCCCGACAACAGCAAATCTGGTTCAACCAATAGCGTGGGTTTAGGGGTAGGACTGTCTGTTTGCCTGACCAATGACATAAGGGTGGACGATATGACCAAAATCTTATATCAAGATATGAGTAATTTTATTTCACGTTAATGCTATCACAATTTTTGTCACCAATTTCGATATCATATCAAAAACTAATACTTGCCTAATTAACGTAAGTTATAAAAAAAGTTCTCTAGCTCAGTGTTTCCCAACCGGGGTAGCCGTCTGTCGAGAGCAGGGGTGCCGTGTAAAAAAAATATTTTTTTTATATTTTTAAATTGCTAAAATGTTCAAAAAAAGCATCTATTAATAATAATAGCTTTCTAGGACTAAACATTATTTGGATAATTTGTATAAAAAAAATAAAAATGTTAAATATCTTAACCCTACTGTTAGACCTACCTGAAAAACTAAAAAGCAATTTATTTAATTCGAAGGCCTGTCGTTAATTTTTATTTGTGCTATCATTATTAATTTCTTTATTTGTTCTTAGTTTATTATTGACTGCTTACTTGTCATTTTTATTCAATTCAAAGTTTGAAATCAAGCTATCTCGTGCTACTGCACCAAAATTACCCCACTGTAAAATCAAAAATACACTGAGTGAGCAAAAATTTGTGAGATAGTTTAAGTTATAATGGT
>NW_015542355.1:698313-705432 GCF_001515605.1 Sinocyclocheilus anshuiensis
TTCTGTTGTACCGAATATCTATACTTTTCAAATTATCATATCGAAGTTAGAAATTCAAATATTGTGACAAAATTAATTCGGTAGGGTGCCACAGGTTTGTTAAAATTTCCAAAGGGTGCCGCGACTAAAAAAAGGTTGGGAAACACTGCTCTAGCTTACTGAAAACAAGTAAATAATCAGTAATAAAATAAAAACAAATAAACTAATTAGCAGCTATAGGACAAATAAATATAATATACACCAAGTTTTTCAGGAAGGTCTATGTAGTAAATCAGAAATGAGAAATACTGAAGAAAATGAATGTTATCAAATATAAAAAAAAAGTCTAAACTGTATGAATTTTATTCTTATTTAAACTACAAAGGTGTTTCTGTCTTTTGTTATTTGATTGACATTGAGGACACAGAGAGCTGCAGCTATATTAGGCTACTGTCACTTTAAGATCTAATATATTGACGCACGTCTGACTTGTTTTTATTGTTTACAGTCATTTAGACATAACCGACTATGTACTGTATAAGTGAATACTTTCCAAGACAGGAATTTTGACATTTTTGTGTGTTTGTGACCATTTAAGCGCAATGAGCCACAAAAAGAAGTGAATTCAGTACTCAGACGCTCTGTAACCAGCGGCTTTATGCTTCAGATGTGTGCGACAGAAACCATCTTTTAGCGTCTTGTTTGTAAATTGCAAGACTTTAAACGCATACAGATGATAAACTTAGGGTTTCAACGTCACAAGAGTGTAACTGTGATAAAGACAATCATTTAAAATCTCTACCGGTTTATTGTGTATTCCAGTACAGTATATCACCCACCCCTACCATGACAAATGTGTGGAGCTATCAGGAAATCCATCTTCTTTATATTTTATACTTTTTTTTAAACTTATGTTTAGTGGTTTTAGTGGCACAGAAATCACAAATTTCGCCTTTAATGAGGAGATAACTTCATTAAAGGTAAAAATGTTAAGGAAGAAACACTTTAAATAAACTGTGATGGAAGAAACTGACAAATTACTGCGCTTAAAGTAGGAAGTGTGAAAATCACTCTCTTTGTACAGAAACGTGTGAACATATTGTTTCCTAAAAAGCCTTAAAGCTGATATTTAGAAACCCTTTTCTTGATGAACTACGATGTAGCCCGTCTGCTTTTGTCTTTAATTTGTTTCAGTCAGATACCTAGAGGACAGGATTATTTCCCAACCTGTGATGGAGAGAAAGTTCACGGATCTTGGCATATCCTCCAAGCCAAGCAAAATGCCGGGACATGTCAAACGCTGCTTTTCGTACAATCTCTCTTTTTTTTTTTTTTGAGGAATGAAAATGCAGCAAATTGGTTGTATAGGACATGCAGATGAAGCAAATATTCATTCCCTGATTAAAGACTTTGCATGGTAATCAGCGCCTGAAAGAGGTCATCATTTGCATGTCAAATTATCTGACATTTTCACTGGATGCAAACATTGTTCCTGCAGCTGTGTACCAAATTTTAGGGTCTTGTGTATTCATAATGTAGATGTTTATTTTGGTCACAGAGCAAAGACATTACATCATCTTTACATAAGAACAAGTCAAAGTCAAGTGTTGTTTGTACACAACAGAATCGCAACGTGTTATTTGATTTGTATTCACGTGCATTGAGGCTAGTTTCACTATTGATCGTGTGCAACTATTGATCTTTGAAGAAAAAGAGTGCATAAGTATGTAAAATATTAATGAATGTACATCAATAGAAAAATAGTCATTACATGAGAACTACCAGGAAGCAGCTCTAAACATGTCTTGTTCAGACAGAAATCACAAATCTCCTCCGAATTATTGTTTGAAGCACATTTCACCAGCTTTTAGACATTTTTATGCTCCGTTTCAAAAACTTGAGGGCTGCATGTGTAGGCATATGTAGGTGATGCCTCCTAAAATATCTTGGTTTGTCCAAATTTCCATTACATTTGTGCATTTAGCAGATGCTTTTATCCAAAGCAACAAGAAAACTATTTACTTTTTTAAATTTTATTTTCAGAAAGTTGATAATAAAATTGTAATGATTTAAAAAGTATTTATAAAAAATAGCTTAATGTAATTAAATGTTTTTTTTTATTTGACCAAATATTTTTGTGTGCCAGTGATATTTTTAGTGTCATTGATATATACTATTATAGTTTTGTTTGTTAATATTTTGAATTAGATCTAATTTGTTATGTTTTCATTTTAATTTTAGGTAAAGTTGAGTAGGTTTTGTGTGTTTTAAAAAAAAATTGTTTTTTTTCTTCTTTTGAATATTACAATACTGCGAATATTGTTGCCTCTTATGACAAATTATGTTCCTCGTTTTTAAATCACTTGGGATGAAAACATCTGGGCTACTAAATGAATACATTTCAATGTAAATCACAGCATTAGCTTAGTAGCATCGCTACTGAAATCAAATATACCATGTGATGGAGTATTTCTGTTTATGCTGCCTATGTAGAGCATTCCAAATCAGTCACTTACGTGGTTCCATGCTTAGGGTGCTGGCTTAGTACCCACCTGCCTGTTTTGGCAGTAGGCAGCAAAGCAACTCGGAAGGTTTTGAAGCAGAGCTTTGCCACTGCTGGTCTTGTGACAGCAACAAAACGCATATTGATTTCCTCTTCCCCAAACTTGTCCTGCTTATCAAACAGAGTGGCAACACTGACATGTTTATTTTGCCACAGAAGACAAAAACGATATGTGGTTTTACTGTAATATGACATGTCTCCATCCATGACTGTATGACAAGAATGAAGCGGTAGCATACTGGAAATATATTTTAAGCTGGTAGATGTCTTATCAGCAAATTCCCTTTGCAGATTCACTGACTCCATGTAATTTAGTTCCTTAGCCATATGTGTCCACTGACATGGAATTTGATCAGGCGTTTTCAATTCGTTCTCCATGGGAGTTGAGCGACAGGCTCACGTGGGGGATTGACAGCGCAGTAACTAGTGAGAGCCTCAAAAAGTTGAGAAATGTTCAGCTTTATTCAAATGAGAAAAGAAAAATAGAGGGTGGCAGTCAGTCACTGTAAGGTGAAGTCAGTCTGTCATAAGAGTTTCAAAATCTTCCAATAGTGCTGGAGTTTCTGGAGTATTCAGTGCACATTGTTGCTATATTAAATTCAGATTTTGAAAAATCGTTGCAGCTTAACACTATAGTTACTCTATACATTGAGCATTCAGAAGTAAAGTTTGAGCTGGAATTGTGCATAGATATGATGACGTTATTAACCATATATTGAAAGCACTCACTGACTGTGCTGAAGGCATGAGCGCTGCTGTGCGTTTTATAGACACACCTCCAAAGCTGCAGACCACTAACGTTTTAAGCAGTATTGAGTGGGTTTCTTCCGCACCACTGGACACTTGGAGGAAGAGTTCATCTGGCTGGATATAAAGGATATTTGTTATCCTTTGTGTTTACTCGCAAATATCACCAAATTATTGGCTCCTAACCAGTCAAATGTGACGAAAAATAATCACACACTCATAGTTCAAAATTAAACATTTGATGATCTCAAACTCATTTATTATCCACATGGTATATGTGTGTGCATGTATATATATATATATATATATGTGTGTTATTTTATTGTCATTGAGATACTATTATAGTTTATATATATGCATATAACGTTTTTAATTTTGTTTTTTGTTTAGTTTTAATTCCAGTTAAAAGTTTAGTCATTTTGTGTGTTTTTGTAATAATATGGCTGTATTGTTTTTATTTTGTTTATTTTTATTTTTTATATTTTAAGTTATTTTAGTACATCTGGAATACAATAATTTATTTTCTTTTAAATTAAAATGTTTATTTAATTTCATTTTATTATTACTGTATTATTATTATTATTATTGTTTTGTTTTAGTTAACTACAATAACCCTGCTGTCTATATATACACACTTTTAATTTGCTTTAATGCTTTTGTAAGTAAATAAAAAGCCTCTTAATGGAAAATAGAATTATGGCTAGGATAAATGCCAGTCCTTTTATTATTTCATTCTTTTTTCATCTAAAATAATTAGTGGTGATGATTTTATGATAAGTGAAATAATCTTAACCATAATAATGGTGCTCTCGATTGCAGCTGATCATCATAATGAAGTGCTCATTACTGGATTATTGAAAAAATTGCCAGTTGATCTGGTCTGCCAGATTTTTGCCCCTTTGTTCAACTGAGCCAAAACTCTAATATCTGAATTACATGCTATTCTGTTTGTTTATTTTGTTTTTGTAGTGTTTGTGATTTTGTTTTGCTAGTGAGATCATATTTATATATACCTTACTGAGGTTTCTCACGTCTCAGCTAGGGAAAGCTGAGGTCAAATCTTGGGAATAGTCTGCGATATGCCAAATTATTTCTATTCAATTGCTCCTCCTGTCAACTGAAGATCCCTTTGAAGCTCAGAAATCTGGCATCAAAAGTAAGAGGATGGTACGACTCTATTAAAATGCAATTTAACATGCTTTACCTCATACGGAGGTTGGAGAATCCAATCTGGTGGGACACACACACACACACACACATCCACAAACGGTCACGTTCCTTTACTGTCTGTGCAATATAAAGGAAGAACAGTCTTTGTAAGCCCTTTATTGGCTTTGAACATGTCTTTGAGTTGCATTCTGGCCATCCATATCAGAAATATGGCTCACAAAGATACACGCTATCGTTCCAAGACACAAGTCATAAATGCAGTGATAGAATCATTCCTCACTCTGACTGTCATTGTCATATGGAGGGTCACGGTGCCATTGTTAACAGTTCTCTTATTAACTTTCATATGGTTCCTTTGGTGACTGTTACAGTTTGTCAGAGCTTGTGTGCTGAGGTTTTTCTGGAAACTGCTGTTAAAGAGCTGTGTGGAGGCTCTAAATAGTGCGCAGAGCCTTTAATGCTTTTCTTTTTTCAGGACGACTTTATGTTTTCCATATTTAGAACAGTGAGCAAAACACATTTAACATTCTAGGCTGCAGATAATCAAACGCACCGCTCTCTGCCTGAAGATTTAGCATTTAGCATTTAGATGAAGTTTTTAGCATTTTATTTTTGTCCTGCATTATGCAAGTAATTAATTTCTTATAATGTCTTATAAAGTGCAGAAATTCAGCAATTATAATTTCTCTAAGAAATATAATTAAAAATAATCTGTCAATCTTTAAAAATATTTAATCACAGTTAATTTTTGTAATTATTGTGTTAAAGTATTCAGTTCCTTTTAAAGGAAAAAAAGTTAATATAATTATTAGGTTAAAATTCTATATTTATCAATGTGAATCTACAATAATTAAATAATAAGTCAACTTTCCCTGCTCTTGTCTGTTCAAAAGTTTGGGGTTGGTATGGTTTTCAAATTCTTTTGAAAGAAGTTTCTCAGCAAGGCTGCATTTATTTGATCAAAAATACAGAAAAAAAATAATTTTGTGATACATTGTTACGATTTAAAATAGCTGTTTTCTGTTCAGGGCTCGCAAAATTTCAAAATCCATGGTAGCCCTTCGGGCAGGCATTCTTCATATTTTGGTAGCCCAAAATAAATTTAACTAGCCCGAATAAAAAAAAAGACATTAGCTGAACTTCACTGCGGACAAATCAGCATGATCGAAAACTTCAGTGATTGTATTTTTTCTTCAAATAACAAGTCAAGAGAGTAGGGGTGCAATGGATCACAAATCTCACGGTTCGGATTATATTACATTATCATATCAGATTTTGAGTCACAGATCGGATCATTTTTCAGATGAGCAAAAAAAAAAAGTTTTTTTATTATTTAAGTGACACTAATTATTTAAAGAACAATTTACTACTTCGATACCACAGCAAAAACTAGTAGCATATAGGGATGTAACGATTCACTCAACTCACGATGTGATATGATTCACGATACTGATTTCACAATACAATTTTCTCACAATTTCTTTTTTAACAAAGTGAGATTTAAGACAGATTTAAAAAAAGGTGTCCTTTTGTTATTTCTCAGACCAAAAGGCTGCACATTACTTTGTGAAATTGAAAATGTCAAACAATATACTAACTTGAAATTTGAAAACAAATCCCAAATGAAATAAATAAATAATGCAAATAAAAAGAAATGTCTTCATGCAAGTAAACTAAGGTTTTGTCTGTGTACTTTAATCACAATCCAAACAAAGATGCTGCATGCATGTTATTTAGATTGTAAAACAAAATGGTCTGACTTTAGCTTTGTGATACTACATAAAAAAATCAGAACAAAACAAAAACAGCAGACGGGCTGAATGAGATGCAAATGTCACTCTCTGACAGCAGGTGGCGCTTAAACAGCAGGTATTTATAGGCTGCTGCCCCTTTAAGACCGAATGCACAGATCCAATATAATGATGCACGTGCAGAGGCGGACAGTAACTAAGTACATTTACTTAAGTATTGTACTTAAGTACACTTTTTGAGTATCGGTACTTTACTTGAGTATTATTTTTTCTGGGAACTTATGACTAACTTCACTACATTTGAAAGACAAATATTGTACTTTTCTCTCCACTACATTTCTAAAAAGGTGTCCTTTTGTTATTTCTCAGACCAAAAGGCTGCACATTACTTTGTGAAATTGAAAATGTCAAACAATATACTAACTTGAAATTTGAAAACAAATCCCAAATGAAATAAATAAATAATGCAAATAAAAAGAAATGTCTTCATGCAAGTAAACTAAGGTTTTGTCTGTGTACTTTAATCACAATCCAAACAAAGATGCTGCATGCATGTTATTTAGATTGTAAAACAAAATGGTCTGACTTTAGCTTTGTGATACTACATAAAAAAATCAGAACAAAACAAAAACAGCAGACGGGCTGAATGAGATGCAAATGTCACTCTCTGACAGCAGGTGGCGCTTAAACAGCAGGTATTTATAGGCTGCTGCCCCTTTAAGACCGAATGCAGTGATCCAATATAATGATGCACGTGTGATTTCTTTCTCCATTGTTTACGTTCATTTAAGACATGAAAATACTTGAAGAGATAGTTATTTTGATGCAATTTTGTGTGTATGTGTCCGTTCAAGCGAAAGAGGAATCAATTCTGTGTTCGTGCTCTGCCTGAAACGCCGCTCTGTATGT
>NW_015542355.1:705679-717787 GCF_001515605.1 Sinocyclocheilus anshuiensis
TTGGTAGCCCGACTGGAAAACACAATAGCCCCGGGACGTCGGTCTAGCGATTTAATTTAGCGAGTGTAATTTATTCATGTGATGGCAAAGCTGAATTATTTTTTCAGTATTTTTGATTATGAAGTTCAAAACACAGCATTTTATTTATTTTTATTTAAGGGCTTATTTTTCTAAGATTATTGCATTGTGTTGTTCACCCTGTGTGTGACAAACTGGAGAAAATGGTTAACTTGACAATCAGAAAAGTATGTGGCTCTCTGTCACATATAAAGAGTATGTACACTTAGATTGATGTTAAATGAATTATTTATAGCCAAGTGTCTCTGGAGGAACATGTCTTTAGTGACTAAAACAGGATAAAACCGTGGTACTGCCTGGCTTTGTTGGTACCAGCTCAGGCGGTGACGGCAACCTTTGTTGAGTTGTCTCAGCTTTGAAATGCAAAACCAAACCTCTTGACAGAGTACACGTGTCAAAATAACATCTGTATTCAATAGCAGAACGTAACGTTTCAAACGACACTGGTATTTTTCTGATCATACTATCAGTGCCACCTATTATTACATTTACTGAGAACATCACTTTTGAGCGCCTAATGATAATGCTAATTGTTTAAAGCAGCGTGCTCATACACTGTGTTTTGTTTTGTAAGGTTTCACAAAAGGGGATATCGTGCATACACTGCCTGAAGGCATTTATTGAATTAATTTTCAACAGAAGCATTTCTGCTACAGTTCGTTGTGGATCTTCATTTACAGTGGAGGGAATTAGTTAATGGCCTCTAAAGGACTTTATTCTACCGTCACGGCAGTCAAGTCAAACATATTTTGCCGGCCATCATCGAGGCAAAAGTGCAGGATGCTCTCCAGAGATTTGAGACATTATACTGAACTGACCTTTAACTTAACTGACCTTTATGTTGCAGGACAGTTTTTGTAATATGAGCCATGGTTTTGTGAGGAAAGGCTTGTAAAGGTATTGGAGAGATTCATGGTTCTGTACTCAAAATAGTATGTGTGAATCCTCAGGGTGCCTGTGCCAAAAACAACAGCTCAACAATCTTGATTCCTCTAAGATCCCTGCAACAAACTGGTTTTCACTTCATGTAAATATACATATTAATGTCTTCTTCAAGGTTGTTTTTAATAAACAGGAAGAAAAGGGCTGTCTACACTACTGTTAAAAGATTTTGGCTCATTTTTTTTTCCAGAAATCATTCTAATATTCTTCTTAATATTCTTCTTCTTATTATCACTGTTGAAAACAGTTGTGCTGCTTAATATTTTTTGTGGAAACCATGGTGCATTTTTATAGGAATCTCTGATGAATATAAAGTTCAAAGCATTTATTTAAAAACAGAATATTTTGTGACATTAGAAATGTGTTTACAGTTACCTTTGATCAATTTACTTACTGAATGAAAGTATTAATTTCATAAAATAAATAAATGGTGACCCCAAACTGAATAATTTATAATTTATTCCAATATTTTAATTATTCCAATAATTGATTATGTCCTCAACATTGTTCTAACACCCCAAAAAAACATTTGATTGTTTATTTGCAAACACATATTCTCTGTGAGTGTTGTAGTAAATGTTTAACACTCCTTTTGAAAAGTAGGCCATAATTTGCTCTCCTGAAGGGAGGATGTCGACACCCTATACTGCTATTCCCGGTAGGGTAACTAAATAAGGTATTTGTAACATCTTTAGTTTTGCTGAGTTGTAGACTTTTTGAGATATGCAAGGCCCTCATAAAGGCCTGAATTGTGGCTTACTCTGCAGTCTATTTAAATTGTGTTCAAACTGCAAAGGCAATCAATAAATCAACCTTGTGAAATGTGTCTAGTTTGCAATTTTTCAGCCCCAAATAGAAATAGTACCCAAGAATTATTTCATAGATTTTTTCTGTAATATTTATTTGAAGTTTTCCAAACTAAGTCCAAATCAAATCAAGCACAAACCAACACAGAAACATATGTATCTTTTGTATCTTATATGTATCTCATATGTATCTTTTATGAAGAGAGGTAACTGATTGAGAATTATCTATGATTTAATAGAAAATGTGCTTAATCATACCTAGTGTGTTTGCTGTGCACTGAGTTATTAATGTTACATTTATTGAATGTTACGTTTATGCTCTGTGGAAAAGACCATTGATTTCTTAATTATGGCAGTCTATATTCATGATAAAGAGTATCATGTGTCATTATCGACAAGGGTCATTTACAATTGAAACACATACATATATATATATATATATATTTTTTTTTTTAAATGAGATATTAACAACTTATTTTTTATAGTTCCTCCAAAGATCATGAACCTGTCAAAGGACCTTGTGGTGAATGAAGGCTCCAACGTGACTTTAATGTGCCTGGCTAATGGAAAACCAGAACCTGCCATCGGCTGGAGGATGTTATCACCTTCAGGTAAGATGCATATCATGCTTTTATGTGCAGAAAATATTTAACATAATCAGTGAAAAGTAAGCAAATATTTAGTCAATAGCTTTTGCCTTCAAAATGAAACCGCAATCCTCAATATCGGTCCAGTACTGCTGATGTACTTTTCCCAGTACAAAGAACGGTGCACTTTTTTCCTTGATGATTTAGCAAAATACTGCATCCCACTGACATATTAAGCACAGGTAAGATAATATATCAGGCGTCTTTTTCACTGAGAGCTCTGTGTGTGTGTGTGGATGTGTGTGTTTTTTTTATATGCACCATACAAGCTGAGTGGTCCGTTTTGCTTATCTTCAGGCCACATGAACAAATCAGCTCAATTTGGGCCGATCTGCAGCTCTGTTCTGCCGTGCACCATTTCACTTAATCAGGGAAAATACTGCATTTTAATGTGCTATGATTCATGGGGTGCAATTGGACTGCTGTACCTGCTCATGCTCCCTGCACAACCCTCCCCATTTTCTTCCTTTGTGTTGTTACAAGGATCAGGTAATTGAAATGTTAATGTGACATAGACGTGACTGCTCTGTTTGTTTGTTTTCAAGTGAAAGAGTTTGAGATGGGATTCCATTATGATACAGTACAGTTGTCTGCTAAGAACATCAAATGCTTTTAGGAATAAAAGATCAACTGTTAGAGCAGATTCAGTCAAGTCAGAGTCTTCTTGGACCACAGGATCAACTTGTTTTTTCCCACATCATTTGTCAGGTGGACACTGTTAATATACTTCCATTGTCAACAGATTTCAATCTTAAAAGGATAGTTCAGTTTAAAAGGTAAAGAAATAAATGTAAAGAAGTTATTTTGAGAAATTTCTCAGTTTTTTTTTTTTTGGTTCATACATTGAATGGCCAAACCCTATTGAGCCATTCTTCAGAATATTGTCTTTTGTGCTCCATGGAAGAAAGTAAGCCTTGTGGGTTTAGAACTAGTCGATGGAAGTTTTTTGCAGTTTTACTTCCTTAAGGCCCAGATATACTCACTGAGGAGATCTTCGCTTAGGAGTAAAAATAAGTTGTTTAAAAAAGAAGTTTAATATACACAAGCAGTGGAATACTGTTAGTGAACATCCCAATGAAAATGAACATACAACAAAAATGAGAGCGGTGAGAAAACAAGATTTAAGAAACATCTGATCGTAACGATAAAATCCAGAAATTTCGCTTTGGTAAGCTATTTCAAACTCCAGAAAAAAACTCGAAATGAGCTTTGATTTGGCCTGATTTTGTTTGAAATTAAATCACACTAGTTCATTCTTTGATTTAATTTAAAGAATATCGGGGCCTTTGATAGGAAATATATATACGTATATATAAAAACATTTAACAAGGAAAAAATGATCTGGACTTGATTTTATTCATAATGATTTGATTGGAACTTGAAAAATGAACATACAAATGAACATGGGCTCATTTTGATTTTAAAACTAAACAAAAAAGCAGACTTGGCTCAAATTAGTCTCTGAGATGGTGGGGTGTGTTGGCGTTAGTAACATTACACCACTCATAAACACCATGGTTTTGTGCTGTTTGATCAGTTTAACACTTCATTGGCTCTCAGATCTGATTTAGTTTTGTAAAAGCATTGCCAAAGAGCTGGCAACCAGGAATCTTGATGGGGCTGGAATCAGTCGGAAGCTATCCAAACGACGTGTGAAACATAATTAAGACACAGACCCCCTTGCGATAAGATCTTAATATCTCGATAGCACCAGGATTTTTAGTCTTGTAGATATTTGTCTCTTTTAAAAATTTGTATTGTACTGTTGATGTCAAACACACCTGCTCCCTTGAGCATTCACCGTACTACAGTCATTTAGATTTACCGCAGCGTTTCCACATTGTTTCAATAAAGAGCTGAAATAAGTCTGCCAGTCACCCTTAGTTCTGTAAGTACACATCTCCGACCTTTAAATGGCACACGTGGCTCTTTCTCTGGACTCTCTATATAAACCGAGAGATTTCACGATGTTGCACCCTATCTCCAGTCTCACATCACTCGCTTGTAAGTTTTCTCTAGATTACGATCATACAGAGTCCTTACTTTATCTAGATCCTAATCTAAAGAGGGCAGCTAGGCCTGCTATCATCCATTCTTATTAAGGAAACATGCAACAGCAATGTTATTTGTTAGAGTTTACCTTCATGTGTAGAACGCTGTAGTGAACACTAACAGCAACATATCGTGATTTTGTCATAGAGAGAAGGTTGATGGATCATTTAATGTAGTTTAGATGGAATATGTGGCAAAATGCATTTACATAAAAAGCGGTGAAATGTGATTTTAAGGCCATTTATGATGCGAAATTGCCGTAACTTTGCAGAAAATGTCAAATGAGAGTGTTGCACTTTGATGCATTTACAGATTAGCCAAAATATGTAGTAAATGAACTCATTGGGGTCAGCGGATGTGTAGAACTTTGTTATTGACAGACATTCCAATTCTGTGGAAATGTGCAGTTCTGCAGGCACAAATTCTGAGATTCTGTGTGGCTCTGGCTATTAGCAATCTGAATTATTGATCAAGCCCAAAGTCTACAACAACTAAAAACTGAAACTTAGTACAGGACCCGTTGTCCTGAATATTATAGTGAGCTCTTTTGTTTTGCTAGAACAGTATGTGCTTTTCCCAGAAACCTTTGCATAACCTTACACTTCAGAACATCAGTTATTTATGTTGTGTTTCTAGAAATCCAGATTTGCAAACTGTAAATATACTTTTCCAATGATGCAGTAATACTTTTCTTTAGTGTTTTTGTCTTGTTTTTCCAGTAAAATATTTAAACATCCATAACATAAGAGAAATTTACTTGAGAGGCAAAATTGCACAATATATTAAAATTTGAATTAAGTTTTATTTTCTTACCATATACTTTTTCCTGTTACATACATTTACATACATTTTACATACATTTAATTATAGTGATGTTCATGCTTAAAAAATGCCAATGATGTATGAACAATAAACTTAATTTAAGATGTATTCTCTGATCTTACACTATTTTGTTTCTCGAGTAAATTGATCTTACTTTAAAGATAATTGCAATTTACTGAAAAAAAAAACTGGAAAAAAAAAACAATAATACTGATTAAGAAAATATCTTATTTGCATTGTACCAGTGGCCTTTCTCAAACTGCTTCACACCCTTCAGTATATGTGGAGGATATGGATAACAGCCAATGTTCTGCCATCTAGTGTTGCTTTCGTCAACGAAAATTATGACTAAATATCGTCGTCAACGAACCTTTATCACGTGACGAAAACGAAGTTATGCTCATGTGTCCTCTGATAATAATAGCTTTCTAGGATTGAACATTATTTGGATAATTGTTAAAAAATTTTTTTAAAAACTCTTAATTAATAGCCCTACTGTGTGTTAGACCTACCTGAAAAACTAAAAAGCAATTTATTTCATTTGTTTGACTAAAACTTGACTAGACTAAAAAGAGTATGAACGTGACTAAAACTAATAAAAACTAAAATGACAGCTTCACACAAAGACTAGACTAAAACTAAAATTAAAACAGGCCGCCAAAAGCAACACTACTGCCATCCACACACAAAGAAACAGTTCATGCATGCTTAAAATAAACTATAAAGATGAGATATTAATGTTATTATCCCCTGAGGCTGTTTAATAGACATATTACACACATGAATGAATCATTTGCAGGCTCTGCATGGTCTTTCTTTCATGTGATCAGAGAAAAACCCTTTGGTGGGAAGGCTTGTTTACTTATTTTTTCAATCCTCAAAAAGGGATATTCACCCATTCCCATATTTCTCTCTCTTTGTAAAATCCAGTGGGCTAAAGATCAGAGCAAACGGCATGTGAGTTGCATTGTGGGTATGGCAAGAGTAAAGGTGTTGTTATTGTGTTAATGTGTTGTTTTGGGTGAGGAATAGGGTCAATAATGTTGCTAATTTATCATTGCTGCTGTTTAATCGACTTGAATAAACATTGTTTTTAATGAGCGTCTGTGTCCCAGGAGCGAACACTCCTATTAGATCAGTGTTGAATTAGGGTTTTGGCTCAGTGAAGAGCACATTGTGTGGAGCACATTCCTTGAGGTTTTTATTGAGCTGTGATTGCATTAATCCTGTTTATAACCATCTATGTAATGAGGCTGCTGTGTGTTTGGGTTTGGCAGCTCATTTCAGGAACCAAATGATCCTCTTAGCGCTAGCACTAACTGCTAATACAGTTCTACTCTGCCGAGCTCGCTCACTATTTTTCTCACTATTTCTCTCTCCCTCCCCTCCTCGGTTCTGTGCTGACTAGTTATTTTTGAGAGGAGTTTTTTTTTTTTTTTTTTGGGATGACAGAAACACAGAGTGAAATGAATGCATTTGGAGTAGGGTTATAGATTGATATTACTCTGGTCGGGTCTGGTTATGGTGTTTCTCTCTCCTGAGCAATGGAACTGCAGACTACCCCATGGTAATGTACTCTGGTGTGTGTTTATCTTTTCATTCGTATTCAAGCTTGTATTGTCTGTCACTCAAATCAAATACAGCCCGCTGTTCCAGCTAGTCTCCATTCAAGAGCCGAATTTTCCAAAACACCCAATTTTGCACATGCATTTAAGCCGGAGAGAATAACAACAACCTAATTAAGATATTTCAGCACATTTAGAAGGTGATTAAACTGGATTGTGGGCGTTTTTTGCACTGATATACTACATACAAATGTAGCGCAAACACATTTGCACTCGCTCACACAAACAAAAGCATATTTCAGCATTAGTTACAGATGTGGCTTTCATTTCACATTTTTAAGTCAAACAAAGACTCAAGGACTGAAGGTATTTGATGGCTGGAATCAAAGCAAGCCCGTCAAACTGCATTATCTTTGCTGACAAGAATCTCAGCTGAATAAAGCCAATAAATATCTGCAGGGCATATGTGTGACTCACACTATCTGTGTTTGTTTTCCTCGACTAGATAATGCATTAAAGGTTTTGCACAGTCAAGTCTGTATTTTTATGTCAGTTGATAGACCTTTTGTTTTCTAAATTAATAAACAGGCAATTCTTCTTCAACTGACAATGCAGTACTTACCGATTTGGATATAAATCTCATCATAGCCGTGACTAATCAAACAATCCATTGTATCATGTACCAAAAATGGGTAATGGGATATCTTCTGACCTCTGCTGTAAGCAGATCTGGTGTTTGGTTCACATTCAGAACAGAAGCGGAGGAAATCAGGTGGTGCGATAATGGCGTTCCTGCCCCGCTGCTCTGGAGGGATCAGACAGAGAACCTGTCGCTCGTAAGATGACATATTCAGCTGTGCCTGGATTGATTCAGCACCTTGCCCAACTCTGCTTTCCTTCTCTGGGGTTTTGTGTGTGTATGTGTGTACAACAGCTCTGCAGTATTAGTTCCTTGCTCTCTGCTTTACTGCAGTACTTTACACTCATACTGGGCTGAGCTACTTTAGCTAGAGGTCTAGGACAGTCCATTCTAGAAAATGAATTTAAAACATTGTTTCTTAGATTAGTTTCAGATTAGTTTTGTCTGCCAACTTACGTAGTCATACTTTTGAATATCATTACAAAATCTGGTCCAGTTTGCATCTTATTCTCGCCAAAACAACACCTTATTAGACAGGAAGAGCCTGTCTGAGTGACATGAAACATAACCAATCACATTTTTTCCCCTGTACATTTTACTTTTTCTGTACATCTATACATTGAAAGTAGAGTCCAGTGCCATTTTGGACCCCACTGACTTTCATTGTATGGATTTTTGGGTGAACTATACCTTTAAGTACAGATTGTTTAATAACTTAAAATCTAATTCTAGGCCTGTCTGTGGATATCTGCTTTAAATGCTACTAAGGGCCTCCCTCGGCCAAAACTAACTAAATATTTAGGATAAGATAAGATGGCACTAACATAAAACTAATCACAAAGTGATTAGTTCTATACAAAAGTGTCCATTGTATCAATTTGGATTGCAGCCGGATTGCAAATTGAGATTTAGAGAATCTGTTGTCATTTTTGTGTGCAATATTCATCACCATCTGAGGATGTGACTGTGGAGGGCAGCCTCTTTCATTTCTGTGGGTTTGGTTTCTCCGTTAATAGAGCTGTTTGGCACTTGTTCTATTTTTTATGACACCCAGTACGATAGTTGTACCATTTCAGCTCAAGAGGCATTTGATTTTAACTTATGATAATATCACAAATCAAACCCTGGCGTACTATTGACTGACACTTATAATGCCAATGGGGGGCCATGAATATACAAAAGCGTTTACGTTATATAAGCAATGCATAATGAATGTGCTTCAGTAGTGTATTGACGAAGAAAAAAGCCTGAGATGTCAATCTCCAAGTGCTTCGCACTGATACAATCCTCCAAGGCAGCCGTGAAACCCAGAGCCCCGATGGAAATAAATGGTCCCATTTTGTCAATCTTCCCTTTGATAGAAAACAGTCCACAATGCACCTGATGCCAAAGCACCACGTTTCCTTTCTGCTGGACCAGGTATCAAATGCCAGTGGTTTGCTTTTCATAAAACTTACCCAGTCCTTTACAACATCAACGACATGCACTTTCAGTGGGAAACATCAAAATGAGCATCTTGAATGAAGAAGAAACTCTCCTTCTGTGACTCACTTTGCAAAGATGTTCTAGTGCCATTCAAAGGTTTGGATTTAATTGGCTCGTTTTGAAGGGGTAGTTGATTGTTTGAATTTAAAACGGAATCTTTTGAAACAATGCAACAATAAAATTATACAAGAGCCTTTTTGAGTAAACTTCAAGCTGCTTTTCAGTGCAGCGAGGTGTATATGGTGTTGAACGGTAATGAGCTTCTTTCTCCAGAGCTCTCTGTTGACACTCCTCATCAGGTTAAAGGAAGTGCCTCTTTCTTTCTCGTTAACAGCCTCTCCCAGGTGTAAGACATTGTCTTTCAGAGAATCCTTAAGTGAATGCAGTGTGTTATTTTGCTGTCAGAAACTACATTGGGGATGATATTTAGTTAAGTCAACCGCGTATTACCGTTTGACGTTGAGAACTGCATCACAAAGAACCCTTTCCACCAACATTTTTTTCCCCAGTCTGGATTTCATGAACATGAAAAGGGACCATATTTTTTAGCAGTTTGACTCCAGTGTGTATGCGAACACTTCAAAGCAGCTGCGCAGAGACTGAGACTGAATTTCATATCTCTAGTGTCGCCTTCTCCCACAATAGGACACAAATGACTATAAATACATTTTTCAAGTGAGTGACAGTGACGTGACATGTGGCCAAGTATGGTTACCCATACTAGGAATTAGTGCGCTGCGTTTAACCCAGCCTAAGTGCACACACACAGCAGTGAACACACACACACCGTGAACACACACCCGGAGCAGTGAAACCCAGTGCTTCAGTAGTGTATTGACGAAGAAAAAAGCCTGAGATGAAAAAAGCCAGATATCAGACCATCAGTATTTCAGGGAAGATGAAGTTTGAATATTTGCAAAGAAGGGCAACAACATGCTCTACAGTGTGGCTTATTGTACCCAAGCAAAGTACGTATGTGACGATACTGGAAAATCAGACACATTTCAGCTCTTCAGTGATAATGGGACACATGCATCATGATGTGATTTACCCAAGTAACACTTTGTTGTTCCAGGATCAAGACTCCTACCAACCAATCAACTCATTTGTTTTTGTTGTAGTTGTCTTTTAAGGAATCATAGACAACCCTTTTCTCTTTTGAGAGCTTTAATACAGATTATGACATAGACATATTGTAATGTTTCTTGTTCAGATGACAGCCTAAGCTCAGACAGCGAGGTTCTGGAGATTCCCTTCATCAGCAGATATAGAGCAGGAGTGTACGAATGCACCGCAGCCAACGAAATTGCAGTGGACACACAGACTGTTGAGCTCACAGTCAACTGTAAGTCTCTTGTGAATTTAAATCAACATGTGCTACACATATATATGCAACATACAGTTGGGACAAAAGACTATTAAATATTTATTTATTTATTTATAAACAAATATTTGGATTAAACATACAGATGATTATTTAAAAATGAATAAATAAAAAATATAATTTAATTTTTAATTAAATGTTTTGAAATGCAAAATAAAACCATCATCACTAAATATCAATACTTATGAACACCACTTTATGTGTAAATCGTTCGTTTGTTTAAACCTATAAACTCTTAGGATTTTATTTAAATAAATATAAAATTATAATATAATTTGTAATGAAATGTCTCAAAATGCAAAATAAAAGCATTGCTAGTAGGGCTGGGCGATATGACAATATTATCGTATATCGACGATGTCTCGTAAGTATCGCGATGTCGATGTCAACAGTCAGGTAACAGACGATTATCGACATTATCGGGAAAAAATGACAAATGATAAACCTAGTAAGTTGCAAAAAATATTTTACATAGCCCCATAGTCACCATACAGGTTTTTTGGCATGCAAGAATGAAATAAAAGCTGTAATCATATCAGATGCGTACGGTCAAGAATCAAATTACTTGTTATAAAATTACATTTCGATTCTGCGTCTCGATTTCTGTATGCGCATTTATTGTGATTTCAAAAGATTCAACTGCAAGAAGACGAAATAGATCTCACTTCTGCCCTCGCGCGCTGTGCACTCACACACAAAGCCACGCACAAAAGCCGCCTCTTATATATGCGAACACTGGACTGAGCTCTCTTTCACTTACACATTCGAATGGACAAATACACCCAGAATTATATCAAAATATCCCATAAATACAATCGGTTATGTCTTAAGTGAACGTAAAGAGTTGAGAAAGAAAACAAGGGTGTATTGGATCCGTGCATTGACAGCAGCCGCTGCCGCCAGTCATTATAATGTTAATCAAAGAACAAAAGAAAAGAAAATCCCTCACTGATCTTGACTGAATCACTTTTGTAACCTCTTGTAACCCGTTTATATTTTATTTGCCTGTTGTTCGGCGCTGACTACTGTAATGGCAACGTGCATCTGTGTTTACGCGATTATTTTGGAGATGTGTTCCAATATAATTGATCCTTATTTAGGGTATAGGCCTATTCTATTTTGAGCTGCAGTTGAATAAAAGTTAAACAGAAAAAAGACAAAAAGTAGCACTGCATGTGCTTCTGAATATTTATTTAAACAGACTGTATAATGATGAAAAACCACAAACATGACAGGTAGAATTAAAATACGCAAATTCCTTCAGCGCACATTTCAGTGCAATATTTTTACAGATTTTGTAAACCGCGTATACAATATAATTACGTTTAATTAAGCTGAGATATAGCACTATAAATTCTTAATTCATCATTTCAGTGAATTTCAAACGGATGAAGACATTAGTAGGCTTTTCAGCTCGCCCCTCAACATGTATGCGTTCGGAGTTTCGGCAGCCCAACACTGAATATTATATTGTGGTCGTTGTATTTTGATTAATAAAATAAAAATTATAAAAATGACAATATAAAAATGAAATTTAAATTACCCTGCCTCTAATTAAATAAAGCAATTATTTTTATTTCGTTAAAAACGGACCGAAAGAGACCTCCGAACTAGTAGGCTACCAGAAAGGAAAAAAAAAAAACTTAACGTTTTTGCTCAGAATTCATTTTTAATCCCTGCATGATTT
>NW_015542355.1:717875-724199 GCF_001515605.1 Sinocyclocheilus anshuiensis
GTTTAAAAACAACGCTGCAATTGTTATAGTTAAGGAAATTAAACTTACCATCATGAAATGTCTACACAGGCGATAATGCCAAAAAGAAAGAGGAACATTGGAAAATAAGCATATTTTATTCAAGACATTATTATATGACATCAACATGCATTTATCATTCTTACAATCACCGCCAGAATGTCCAACTTCACCATGATGAACTTAAAATTGGGTTCTGTTATTTTTCCTCAACAGTTCTCCTCACAAAACGAAATTCATTTCAAACACAAATTTGATAAGAACAGAGTGGAAATTATTAGCAACACCAAAATAACAGCAAAGCTTGATTTCTGTTAGTTTAAGCACAAACTAAGAAAAGTAAACCCAAACTTTGTGGCAATAATTAAGACCAAACTGAACATGGTGTGTGTTTATGGTGCGTGTCAGCAATGTTGTCTCGGCGGGGGCGGGCGTGGTGGAGGTGGAGGTGGAGGTGGGGCTTAGATGATATTATCGGATATCGCGATATTTTTAAAGACGATTATCGATAAGATATTTTTGACATATCGCCCAGCCCTAATTGCTAGTGGTTTAAGACTTGAACCCCACTTTATGTTTACAAATTATTTGTATTTATTCATTTATTTATTTATTTAAACCTGTAAATAAACATAAACCTTTTGGATTTTATTGAAATAAATAAATAAAAATTGATAATATTATGTGTAGCGAAATGTCTTAAAATGCTAAACAAAACCATCACTAGTGGTTTAAAACATTTGAACCCCACTTTATGTGTACAAAGTTTGTTTGTTTATTAATTAATTCATTCAAACATGTAAATAAACAAAAATGTTAGGATTTTATTTAAATAAATATAAAACGATAATATAGTTTGTAATTAAAAGTCTTAAAATGCCAAATAAAATCATCACCAATTGTTGTCTAAGACTTTTGATCCCACTTTATGTGTACAAATTTTATTTGTTTGTGTGTTGTTTGCAGTTGCATTATATGATGGTCACTAATAACTAACAGTCCCTAACAAAGATCTTTTTTATGGTTTTCTGTGTTTAGACCCTCCCAGTGTTTCAGATGGCAGAGATGTTGGCGTGACCCTGGGTCAGAGAGGTGTCCTGCAGTGTGAGGCAGGTGCTGTACCAGAGGCAGATTTTGAGTGGTACAGAGATGACAGGAGGTATGGCATACTATTATGAAGCGATATTCTGCCTCACCTGTTCCTTTCTTTGGGATAAAACCGTAGCCTTAATGTACGGTTAGTGGACACAATTTCTCAATTTCTTTTTTTTGACTAGATGTGTACAGTAGCAGCTAATTATTAACAAGAGTTTTCTGTATTTCCTGTATATCTGTCGGATCTATAATATTGGATTTGACATTGTGAAGTGAAGGACAAATATTTTTCAGTAGCTGTACACATCTGACTAGATGTGCTGTCATTCGTTCACTGTTTTTAACAGCTAAATACTTGAGTGCCTTTGGCTGGAATGTGTTTCAGTACATTCTCTCAAACTGTCTTTGATGTCAAGTGAAGAATAAGTTGTCACAATGTTGTATCATAATTAATGTGCATAAGTGCATGTGCGTGTCCCTCTGCGTGCCACTGCCAGTAATTCAATCCTGCATTTTTGCCTCCTTTTATTGTATCCAAGCCCACTGCAATCTGCGTCCGAAAATGTTGATGCTGTCATAAATGTAACCTCTAGCTTCAAAGGAAGCTCTGATGCACCGTAAACAAGGCCGGGCTGATTTAAGTCTCCCCATTTGCTGACTGTTTCCCAGGATCTTCAGTGACTTTGATGGCATTGAGATCGAGGATGCCGGAGCATTTTCAAAGCTGACTTTCTTCAACGTATCCGAGGCAGACTATGGCAATTACACCTGCGTCGCTATCAACAAAATGGGGCGCGCTAACACAAGCATCATCCTATACGGTAAGTTTCAGTGGTTGCTGGTTTCAGTCAAGTCTGTTTGGAGCCTCTTCACAATTCTTCGACTAGGTGAAGTAGTTAAAAAAAAATTTTTTCCTTAAACTTTTGTTCAAAAAAAGCCGAACGAAAGAACTTCCTGATAATGTTCCTGTAAACACTATGAATTTTTCCTTGGTGGTTTCTGACCCGTTCAACTATTAATCTTTGAGATTTTCATCTCAGGATTCTCCTTCATTTGCTTTTGATTGATGTTTTTGTGTTTGTTTTTGTTGATGTAGAAATAATCGAACCCACTAGTTCGACGCTATTGCAAGGTTAGTAAAGTGCATGGGAATGTGGCGTCCCGCTCACCTCCTAAAGCATGTTCCAGCATGTGTAATATGCAAAGAAGATGCAAACATGGTTATTTTCACATCAACCGCAACATGACAAGGCCAGGTCCTTGATACGGCACCCAAGTTTATCGGCGAGGGCGGCCCACAAAATTTGAACAGGGTAATATAATTGACGTGCCTTGTCTGACAGAATGTGACTGTCAAATTGTAAATTGGCCACTAGCTATTAAGAGGGTTATTAGCTTAAAATCCCATTTTGTAATGTCAATAATATATTCAGCACATTGAGTGACAATCTGAATTGGCGCTCTGGGATTGGCGGGGTACTGACATGCCTCAATCTGCCTTCAGTCACTGTGGGTTGATGAATAGGTCTCTGTTTTCTGTAGCCTAAACATCTTTCTCTTTCTCTTCTGTCACTTTCTTTCCTTTATAACCTTCCTCCACCATGGCATGGCTTCATTATGTTAATACATGCTCTCATCCGCTGTTTGTAAGTACATGCCTGCGTCTTATGATGTCTTTTGATGTTTGTTGAATTGTGTGCTTCATTATTACTCAGCTGATGAGAAATGTACTTAAAGGAAAATTGTCATCATTTACTCATACTTCCGTGGAACAGGAAAAAAATTAAATACTTTTTTTTAACCAATACAATTACGATGAACAGGGTCTAGACAAAATGGACAGAAAAGCACCATTAAAGTATAGTAAAAGTGGTTCATATGACTCATGCGCTGTAGTCCAAGACTTCTGAAGTTATACAATAGTTTGAGAGCAGTAGTGATGCCCGATTCATAAAAGAATCATTCTTTTGAGTTGGAAATTTTCGTGATTCAGAACACTTCAAAATACTTGAAATATAACACTTGAGTTTAATGGACTGCTTTTACTATACTTTTATGGTTCCTTTTTAAAGCCTAAAAGCTTCAATCCCCATTCATTACAGTAGCATGGACAAGAACGACCAGTGTATTATTCCGTTCCAAAGTCATACAGGTTTGGGTCGACATGACAGTGGGAAAACGATGACAAAATCTTTCATTTTTGACTGAGCTGTCACTTTAAATGTACATTTGCCCCTTACAAAAAAGTGCCATGGTCTTACCTGGACATAGTAACCATGGTAATACACAAAGGTCTATTGTACACTCTCAGAGAAAAAGGCACAAAAACTCTCACTGGGGCGGTACATTTTCAAAAGGTTTAAATATGTTAATTTTAGGTACAGTTTTACAAAGGTGTACCTTTTGAATAGGCAATGCCCCTGTGACAAATTTTGTACCTTTTTTTCTGAGAGTGTACATAAATCATACCACAGTACCACAGTATATATAATCTATATACCATTGTACTGCCACAGTAGGAGAGACCTCTGTCAATTTAACTTTTCAAATTTTACTCTCAGACTACTGCAATTTTTCTGTCTTTTGGTATAAAAACTGTGAATGTGCCAACCGTAATATTACCATTAATGCACTTACATAGAGAAAAAAACATTGAATTACAGACAAGGAGTCAGGTTAAAATTGGAGTTAATATACGTTTTATTGATGTATAGAAAATTGCAGTGCACACTTCAACCAGTAAATCTCAAATAGCTGCTTAACTCAAAGTAATGCCCTTGATTTAATATTTAATAAAATATTTTATAATTTTTATGGTAATGATTTTTGCATTTTATATAGTACATTGTTTTAGCTATGTTGAATAATATGTTTAAAAGCAAAGGTCAAACTGAGACGTACGATATTTGAAATATTTTTACTAAAATATACTGATTGTCTGCTAACTCAAGAACAACCTTCTATATAAAAGTAATGTTCACTACATATTTTAAAGATTTGTAGTTTTCTATTTACTCATACAGGTTTTCATAACTAAGGTTATTTTATCTCAGAGTTGAGATAAAACGTTGGGAAAATAAGCAAAATATTAGCATATGTTAACTTTTAACTTACAATCTGTCAATAAAATAACGTTTTTTTTTTTTTTTAATACATTCTCCTTTAAACCTCAAAATCGTTTTATTTTTCTGACAAACCAGTGCACTTTTTTTCATGCAGAGAGAGTCTTTACTGAACATATGCTGAATAAATATCATCACTCGAACTTGTTTGTGATTGAAAATGTATGTGTTATAATTGCCTCCGGTCTTTCCTACTTTTTTTGTAAGGGGTCGACCCACACCTCAGTATGTTGTTGTTGGTTGTTACTGATTTGTCCTTGCATTGTCCTTTTATCTTTCTTCTCTGCCAAGAATAGAAATCTTGTCCTGGTCAACTTTTCTCCACCGTCTGGCCTAAAAAAAATGTGTGGGATTGGTAACCATGTCCTCTCCGGAGAGTCATTAATTGCATTGAATTTGATTGTGAGAATCTCACATTAGTATAATTACACTTGTGAAGGATTTACTCTAAGCTGTGGCTGCAGAATAATTGGATAGCTGTCCCTAAAGAAAGCCTACCATACTCTCCTAAATCCAGGGGAAATTAAACTTCAGTCTAAAAGGCCCATCAAAGAGAAAGATTTAATAGACACCAATGCTAATACCATGACATAACATTTGTTTCGTTGGGACTGAATATATCTCTAATAATGATCGTTCACACCAAACATGAAGCGAAAAAGGCTAATCAAACGTCTGTTCCCACCAAGAGTGAAAAAAAAAGATTTGTTCATTTAAAACTTTATATATAATACTTTCCATCTGTTTGTGTATATGTATATACTGGGGGTTGCATGACTACTGTACTTTTACTAATTGACTAGTTGGCCAAAAAGTAGTAGACTAGTCTGTTGTGTTGTACATTAAATGACTCGCCACTTGCCATTCAGCCATCAGCCATCCAAATCTATCATGGCTAACAGCATGTCTACACTGTAGAAACCAAATAGACTGCTTCAATTTTAATCAGTGAAGTTGTCTACACTTCGTACAGCACAGCATTTTTTTTTTCAGTATAGGCATGCAATAACAAGAATATATCCCATGCAGCTAAGATGATGTGGGCAATATCTCCACTGCCAGACTCATGCTGCTTGTATTGTGATGAACGGTGTATAAAGACACCTCACACTCGCTTATAGTTTCTGTCAGCCTCTGGACAGCGTTCAGAGCAATGTGTGTGGGATTATGATGGAACATGATGCATAATTTACACAATCTGGAAGTGTTCTTCCCATATGATTTCTCCATAAGGATTTCAGAAAGTCAATCAAGAGTTCTAAGGCATTAATCAAACCAACCAGCTCTGAGATTAAATCAAAGTTGGTAATGACATGATTCAAGCAAAAAAAAATAATAATCTTTTGATTTTTGATCTAAGCAACACATGAAGATGTAATTAAATTAAAATATATGGTACAATTTATAATGAAATAGTCAATAGTTTTAAGTATAAAATTATATTATTGATTAAATCATGTATTGCAAAAAATGTTAAATATATAAATAAATAAAGAGTGTCTTTACACCATTCGCAATGCTTGATGGGAGTGGGTGGTTGTTAATAAACTCTTTTGCCATGGATCTCATTTCCATGGTACCCATAGGTCTCTGAAGGGTAGATCCAAGGAGGATCTGTGAGTAATTGTGAGTAATATAGTTCTTCATTGAGAATGTGGATATCCAACATGAAACATTTTTCAATTTTTGTTTATTTATTTTAAATGAAGCTGGAATCACACATACTTGTTGCCTTTACAGATACATATTTCACTACTTGGAGTGTATGGTAGGTCTGGCTTGAAATGATTATTGATTATATGTTAAAAATCAGTTTCTCTATGGAGAAAATGAATTGGATTTCTACTTCTGGAACCCAGCTGTTGCGTTCTATTGAACAAAAGCAGCTGAAGCCATGTGATCTGTGATTAGTTGACTCAGGACTCAGGATCTTGACTTGTCAGTGCAACCCTTAAATATAAATATACACACATATGGTATTTCAACATTGAACATGTCTGAACATTAGAATGTTAGTTGTTAGCTGATGACATATATATATATATATATATATATATATATTATAATATTTTGTTATAATAATTTTTGC
>NW_015542355.1:724245-736740 GCF_001515605.1 Sinocyclocheilus anshuiensis
AGCTGATGACATATATATATATATATATTATAATATTTTGTTATAATCATTTTTGCTTTTTGTATTATTACTGATTAATATAAGTGCAATAGTTTTTATCAGACTGCCGTACTTGGTACAAAATGGAAATGAGAAAATATGAATTATGACAACCACTCAGTTGTCTGTGTGGCTTGTGAATCGTCTGATCTACACCTCGCTTTAGTAATCTGGTTAAACTGCACCTTCAGTGATTATCTTGTTTATAAGCAACTGCAATTACGGCTGACCTCGGCGGTTGACTGGTCAAGGATGCGGTGTACAGTAAGGTAATGATAGTGATAGCACAGGGAGACGGGATTTGCTGGTTTGAAATGAGAAGAACAGATGCTCCTAAGATACAAATGTGACCACTAAAGACCCTCGCTTAGACGTTAATTTGCCGAGCTGGAGCACTTTCGTCCCAGTTAGATGACCTGCTACCACAGCAGAGAAGCAGAACCATGCCGGAAATACTCTAGATTGACTTGATGAATATTTTTAGGCAAAAACATCTAATTTAGACTAAAATATGTGCCTAATAGCACCAACGGGAATGATGCACTATAGGTTACACTGTGAATTTTTCTGAGTTCATATTGCTTGTGTTCTGAAGTGTTTTGTTATATAATCTCTCTTTTAGTGGAGACGGCTTCAGTTTTAGAAATGACTTCATCCGATTTAGAGCAAACAGCCTTTGAAAACAATGATTTGTTGGAAGGTTTGTGATACACAAGCTACTAAATACTACTAATCACTACAAACTCATCAACAAATAGGAGATGCTATAATATACTAACATAGATTTTTAACAAGACTTAGACAATAGAAAATAGAGAAAGAAAATAGCTCTGTAAATGCTGACAGCTGACACCCTCGAAAAGAATGAAAGATAATATTGAGGAAGTAAAATAAAATCAGAAGTGCAGATGCGTAGGTGAGCGCCCCTACATAAGAGTTCATATGATGTTACAGACAGTCTGAAGAATAAAAACGAGGCAGTTTACCACACAGTTGGAGACCGGAGCTGTTTTGCCTGACACATGTGAATCTTTTCAATGCTTTAGGACCCGGAGCAGTTCAGGATGGCAACAGCGGCACGTCAACGGTCTTCACACCCACCTGTCTACTTCTCATCATACTTCTACAACTCTTGCTCAAGTTTTGATGCCGAAGATGTTTTTCAGTGGATAAAAATCACAGTTTGTGTGACATCACTCATCCTGGAGTCGCAAATCGTGCATGGGTTACCGAAAATGCCCAAAAATGTGCATGGGGTACCCAAGTACTTATTTTTAATAAAGTAATCATGCATTTCTTTTGTTTATAATAGAGTTTAATAATGTAACTCGTCTTACATTGCTAATTATCGCACTGTTTTGCCCCACTGAATACAGTTTTTGAATCCATAAAATGCAAATGACAGAGGCATGTTTAATTTTAAATATTTATTTTTGTGACTCTCATTTTAATTTAACTCTGTAACCCCTTAAGAATTCATATAGAATACAGTGTGATTGGGGAGTAATTATTTCAAGTCCAAGGCATGCGATAAGGAAGGGCATATGTCTCCGTCTTTTTTTTTTTTTTTGGATTGTTGTTATATACTTTACTGTATCATAACTGTAAAGCTGATCAAAATAAGCAGCACAAAAGACACAAACATGTTTTAGCTCTGTAATATTGGCATCAGGGTTTTTTTTTTTTTGAGTACATCTAATCTGTATTTTACCATTTAACACACACAAAACAATGCGATACATATCAGTATTTTTTATTTTGATATTATTTTGATGACCAGAATGGCACAGTCGGACTGATGTACAATGTACAATGTATGAGTCAAAGTTGGAAAAAGTTGCATTTGGAGATTTGTTCTGGGTGTAATGCAAAGATATTGGATCCCATTTAAAAGCCCAGAGCAATCTACTAATATCTGTTGATTTGTATTTTTTATTTTTGTTACCACAGTTTTTCCAAATGGCTTTTTGTTGAATTTTGTCCAGATTTTGAGTTACACAAACCAAACTGGGCGCTTCAAATGTTCTTTATTTAAACACTCTCATCGCCGTTCCTGCTAACATCTCTGTATGTATATGCATATATATAACTTGTACAAAGGGAAAATATGCACACTTGTTTTTACTAAAATTGTGAACCTGTGAACAATGCAACATTTTCTTCCTTTTTTTTTTTTATTCCCTTTTTCTGAAGCTGTGTAATTTATTTCTCAAATGGTATTATGGTAGATACCAGCTCATTTCAGTTACTCGTTGTGAACTCCGATGTCTAAATACTGTGATTTCGGAAAAAGCAGATGAGACTCATTTGACACTCATTTGAAAATGTCATGTTATCCTCTGTATTCTGGAAACAAAAGTGAGATTTGATTAGAAGTTCAGTTTCTGAATCTTACCATCGCAGTATTAAGATGCTGTTTGACCCTTAAATCCATATTACAGTTTTGTTCTGTTTTGTTGCAACATTTGACAGGATGTATGTCTAATGTTTCCCTTTTTTTTTTCATTTGAAGGAATAGTTCTGCCAAAAATGAAAACTGTCATAATTTATTCACCAGCATGCTTTTCCAAAGAATAAACAAATCAAAACACAAAATTCTGAGAATAGAAACAAGTATTCCTTGTAGATTTCAGTTATTCTGCTAAACTATCAGGCCTCGGATGACTTGGAATGTAGTGCCCAAGTCATACTGACCACTTTTATGATGTTTTCTTGTCATTCTTGTTGCTCAACAGCATCTGACACTTAGGTAAAATAACTATTAAGACATTCGCCAGTACATAATTTGTGATTTATGAAAGAAAAAAATAATCCCACAAAATGACTTGAGGGTGAGTAAAATTATGGCAGTTTTCATTTTTGAATGAACAATCCCTTTAAATATAATGTTTTTAAAACCACATATCAGAGCTACCATTAGTCCAGTGGATTTTAAGCACAAGTTGTATGTTAATGAAAGGGAATGTGATGTATGTGCAGTGTGTTTTCTTGCCCCAAAGTTGAATTGTTTAGCATTATGGCATTACTTTTTATCTTTTTGTTTTTTTCTTTAAGATATAGGGACCACAATGAGACTAAGAACAGTTCACACATTTCATAAATAGGTAGATCTGTGAGACTAAAACTGTCACGACAGTCAGAAATCCACGTTTATGGCAGTACTTTAATTTAAAATCACAAATTTAAAAAGCATCTCCTGATTAATGTCTGTGTGGAAAAGGTTTTGGATCAAGGTTGATCAAAGAGAGAGCGATCAATCAATGCACCGTATTAACAGAAACACAAGGCTTGTCTGTTCATGGCTGTAATTCAATTCACACGTCCAACTTTGTGAGAAGAACTGACTAAAGTTTTTTTGGGGCTCCCACCACCCAACCTTTAAAAGAACCAGCCTGGAGAAGTTCATTTTGTTCCAGTGATCTCTGGTGGTTCCCTGGAGAAGTATTTTAACTCCTTGTATTGTAAAGAATTTGTTTTTCCTTTAATGGAGATGGTGTGTTCATATTTAAGACTTACAATAATAAAATGTTGTATCTAAATAGATTTGGTCTGCAGTTTTATTGTAATTCTTGAAGGAAGGATTCATAGTTATAGAAATTATATACAAAATTTAATTATATACAAATATAAAATATACATGCACAATTAACTGTCATCTCTCTGGTCTACCTAGGTGGCAATATGGTTTTATTTGTATTTGAATTCAAAATGCTTAGTTGCATGTATGTCTTGTGCCTCTTTGTACCAGAGTATAATTGAACCAGTAAATGATAGAGTTACTGGGGCTAATGCTGCGTTCCATTTGTACTCGGAAGTTGGAAATTCCAAGTTCCCAGAAACTATTTTTTTTTTAACTGGAACGCCCTCCCAAGTCAGAGTTCCTACTCAGTATCGCAACAACTCCAACTTCAGAATCTAATATGGCTGCCCAGTGCCTCAACAGAAGAGAAACAGTAATATATTGTTTATTAACACTTATGACAATGTGTCCCTATAAACTGCACCAAGTACTATCCAACCTCTATTTGTGGACATTATACTATGGTGTTATCTGTGCCAAAATCCTGCTTTTTATGGGTTTTCAATGGACTGGTATTGCTAACAATGGCCGCGTCCATCTTGGATTTCTGACTTCTCTACTGGAACACGGTCCACTTCGGTGTGACATCATTCCCAGCTCTGACATCAGATTTCCATGGTAAATGGAACTGAATAAAATTTGAAAATTGAATATTTTTCAGAGTGGGTTTATATTTTAGAAATTTTGTATAGATACATACTTTAGGTCTTGCTTATAAAAAAAATAAATAAAAATGCTGACCCAGTAGCAGGACATGTTATCACACTGTATGGGATTAGTTGTCACAATGGCCATTAAAAAGGTAAAACATTAAACAGTTTTAAGTAACAGTAAAACAACTATTCATGTTAATAAACATGATATCAAGATATCAAAAAAAATTGCATAAAATTACAATGAACATACAACTTGCCAGGCGCGATAATCGCTCCGGTTACTAATGTAACTCCTGTTTACTCTGATACTGAAGCCTGATTTGTTCACGTTCGTGTAGTTGCACAAACCAATGGCGCTTCAACCCACCAAAAGGGGTGGAGCCGACCACTAAATAAGTCGGCTCTGAGCACCATTTTGTCAGAATCTTTCGACTGAAGCGACAGTCATCGATTCGTGCCTACGCAATGCTAGTTCCCTTATCTCTGGGAACCGAGGTTACGTTAATAACCGGAACGTTCCCTTTCAAGCGGTTTCTCCCTTTGCGTCGCTGACACTTATGGGGAATGCATTAAATAGCACCAGGCTATAAGCAAGTGCAGAATAAAGCCGCTCTGCGAGCCCAGCCCCAGATCACTCATACTGAGGGCTTCTGTAAGCATGAGCCAACAATGAGACCCAAGCCGCTTAGGACTACAAGCCGCCTTGGTGATTGATGAAGTCTACCACCATCATGTTGTCAGAACGGACCAGGACATCCTCTGAAAAGCCCTGACTGTTCAGTGACTAGCGCTTTTGAGTATGCGGGTCGCTATCACAGCTGTAGTTTGCTTGGGTGAGCACTGAATGAGAAGGATGGGCCCAGCTTGAATGGGGCTTCCATCGCTCAATGTTAAATGGAGTGATGGAGAGCGAGCGCGAGACTTCTTCGAGGGAATTCCGGCCTCAGCGAGAATTGACCCTCTCCTCTTCCTCTCTGCTTTTGTATCAGGACAGCTTCTGAGGCTCAGGGTCCAACATCACTCTGGGGCGGGGACCTTGACGTTTTGGAAATGGGTAGCATTTCGCTGAATGTGAACAAATCAGGCTTTAGTATCAGAGTAAACAGGAGTTTCCCCATAAGCGTCAGCAACACATTGGGAGAGACCGTTCAAAAGAGAAATAAAGAAATGTTTCTTAAATGGGAAATCAGCATATTAGAATTATTTCTGAAGGATCATGTGACACTGAAGAATGGAGTAATGGCTGCTGAAAATAAATTACACAAGAATAAATTACATTTTAAAAAATAATAAAATAATTTGAAAGCTTCTGTCAAAAACACTTAAAAAATCTTACGGACCCCAAACCAGCTCAAACAACACCTGTCTGTCTGTCTGTGTGTGTGTGTACTGTATATCAGACCTTTGCGTAAATGTATAGGCCTATAAATATGCTATGTTCCCTTGTTTATCCACTTAAAAAATAAAAATTAAAAATTAAACCTTGTTGAAACCAGAACAAATCCACATTAACACAGGCTGATTCAAAATCAATAATTCAAAGCCCAGATTCTGTGAGCACTTAAGCACCATCTCGATCCTCTGGTTAAGGAAGGAGGTGTCAGTAAGTGTTTTATAGAGATTTGACAGACACAGCCTGTGGGAGTGATGCGCATGAGCTTTAAGTGCTGAGCTTGAGAATGAACCTGTGAGATCCATTCTGAAAGTGACACGAGAGCAGTCTGTGATTGAAGTAAAAAA
Source organism: Sinocyclocheilus anshuiensis (assembly GCF_001515605.1). NCBI lineage: Eukaryota > Metazoa > Chordata > Actinopteri > Cypriniformes > Cyprinidae > Sinocyclocheilus > Sinocyclocheilus anshuiensis. Next base: position 730,261 of record NW_015542355.1, read on the forward strand.
AAGGCTTCAGAGAGGACTCTTTTAATTAAAAGTCTTTTTTCTTCCGTGATTGTTCATTGTAGATGATGGCTGTAGTATCATTCACTGCTGCTAGGTAGAGAGGCACCAGGTGACAAACATGGCAGTATGGAAGACAATTCGGATAGCGCTGAGAGACAGCTGAAAATGCAGGTAAACTGCCGGATCAGCTTTACATATCTGAAAGAAAATGACGGCGACAAAAATATAAAATTGGATGAATGAATTCATGGAGTTTTAATTTAGGAAACTGCATGGGCTAGTTGTCTCAAGGGTTTCCATTCAAAGTGAGTAAAGGATTTTTTTTTTACTGGTTAAACTGGTTTAACTGGTTAGCTGCTGAAAATTTGTTTGTGAATTTTATCAAACTTTTTTGTCATTTTGGCACATTCAGGCAAGAGTGAACTACAGAACTGAGCTTGAACTGTGTTCTAAGTACCAGTGTTATTATAGTTAACTAAAATTGAAACCATAAAAAAGTTGCTTGAAATAAAATAAATTGTAACCTAAATTAAAAAAAAAACTTATTTCAGCTAGTTGCCATTTAGTTTAACAGTACTAAATGTAGTTCAGTCATTAGTTTAACTTGGAAAAAAATTACTAAAACTAAAATAAAAAAAATAAAAATGACAGACACAACAAAATTACTAAAATTGAAAGTAAAATTTAAATGAAAATGGAAAATATAAAATTAAAAACCTAATTCAATCTAGTAGTGAAGTTTATATAGGCAAAGTTATCATGTTGTAAATGTTGTATCTGGTTTCAATTGTGACAACTTACCCCATATAGTGTAATAGCATTCCCTGTTATTGGGGCATGGCATGTTATTTATTTTTTATTTATTTTTTTGTAGACAAGACTTTAATATATGTGCCTATACACAAATTACCATAATCCTGACCTTATATAAATTATATAATATATAACTATAAAAATTGTGGGATGATGACGCAAGTAGAATTTAACAAACACATAGCAGATGTTGAAATTGAATATAGATAGAGTTTTAAAACGGGGGTAGAGGAGGTGAGAAAAATGTTACGTAACGACGATTTCTCGCCAATCATTTGTCTAAAAGCTATTAATGTTCTACATGAAAACAAAAGATGGAAGCCAGGGAATGATCACCTTTTATGCCTGGAGGTGTGAAGGTAGACAATCACCTCCCTTGAAGCAAACAAAAGCCTGCTCTGTTCCTCCCTTCTGTACTCCTGGTGGACTTCTTTATCTTAGAGCCCAGGAGCGGCCCTCTGGAACATGCCATGAGAGCTGCTTATTTGGAAAGACAAATGTGAATAAATAAGCATTCATAGAGACCGCATTAACTTGACATGACATTTCTTGGCTGCATTATCTTTAGGACCACAGACAAACCATGAGCGTGTCGTCAGTAGAGCAGGACCAGTGTGAGGAGGGATGTGCTAACGAGGTAAACTGTCTTTTAAAACAGCATGTCAACACTGGTAAACTTGCTAAAAGTACTCTGTGCAATAGATAAGTACGGGGTTAGGGTACAATGGCTAATAAATGACTTTTGACTTTTTTTTTTTTTTTAGAATTTTTACTATACTACAATAATAGTTTCTGCTGTTAGATGAAAGGAATAGTTCACCCAAAAATGAAAACGTTAATCAACCTCAGGCCATTTAAAATGCAGATAAGTTTGTTTCTTAATCTGAAAAGATCTGGATAAATTTTGCATTACATTATTTGCTCACTAATGGATCCTCTGCAGTTGAATGGGTGCCGTCAGAAGAAGAGTTCGAACAACTGATAAAAACACCACAGTAATCCACAAGTAATCAACGAGTCCAGTCCATTAATTAACATCTTGTGAAGTGAAAAGCTGCATGTTTTTAATAAGCAAATGCATCAAATCCATCAAGATGTCAAACCGTTGTTTCTGGTTGAAATACTGTTTTCTCCAGTGAAAATGTGTCTCCTCTGAATCAGGAGATAAATATGCACAGATCAAGCACCTTTTATGAGCGAAAACAGTCCAAAACAGTTCTCAGTAAAATATGTTGGTGGATTTTGATGTGAGAGGACAACGGGGATGGATTTTTGTTTTTTTTACTGGAGGAAGCATTATTATGGATTATAGACTGGTATTTTGGCCAGAAGTGACAGTTTAAAGTTAAATCGCCATAATGATATATTTGTTTTTTACAAACACACAGCTTTTCACTTCACAAGACATTAATTAATTGACCGATTACTTGTGAATTATTGTGATGTTTTTATCAGTTGTTTGAACTCTCATTCTGACGGCACCCATTCACTGCAGAGGATCCATCAGTCAGCAAGTGATGTAATGCTAAATATCTCCAGATCTGTTCCGACGAAAAAAAAGAGACAGCTTACATGGCCTGAGGGGTGGGTCAATTTTCAGCTATTTTTCATATTTCCTTTTTTCCATCTTGGCAGATGTATATCACTGAGGCCAGCTAAGCTTACTTGTCAGCAGTTGGATCTTCTAGCCAAAGGACAGCACCTAATAAAAGAAAGTTTTAATGAAAATGTGTGTCCTATTATGCAGAATTTTTTTTTTTAATAAAAGTAGTAAGGCACTCAAGGTTGTGCTGCTGTATTTTGTGATTATACCACATTATGCCTAACTTCACCCTTAAGCCATGAATATATCACAATATAATATGACATTTTTGACCTTTATTGCTTAATGATAAAAAAAAAGTAGGGATGCAGCAATGTTAAAATTCTGACTTTATTGATCATTATTTCCATGTAGTTGCTGATAAAGTAATAAAAATCCAATATTACAATTATATACCATTTTATTTTAATTAAAAAGTAAACCCTAAAAAAACTAAACTCTAATTTCAATGTTTTTTAAAGATTAACATGGTAACATTTTACAATAAGGTCCAATTAGTTAACATTAGTTCATGCATTAACTAATTAACTAACATATTAGCATTACCTAACAATGAGCAATACCATATGTTACAGTAGTTATTAATCTTTTTTAACGTTAGTTAATAAAAATACAGCTGCCAGCTCAGGCTCATTAAATAATATTAATAGATACAACATTTGATTTAATTGATTTTAGTTTGATTGTTAGTTCTTATTAACTAATGCAGGTAATGTTAGCAAATGACACCTTATTGTAAAGTGTTACCATTAACAAAGGTAATCTAAATGTAAAGATGGGGAAATAAGCATTCATAATTAAATATCCAATATCAATAACCAATATGGTGCTGATCGATTGTGCATCCCTTTTTAAAAGATTCTATGACAGTACATTAGATAACTAACAACCCCAAACTAGAAGAAAATATTCTTAACTTTATTACACAGAACACATACAACAGTCTTGTACTCATTTTCCAATAGTGAAAAATACAACTACGGCTGTACATGCACATTGAGAGAGCTGTGTGTTGCAAATGTTAAGGTATCATACACTTTACAATCGTAACTAGATAGAGACAGTCAGAAAAATAAATACAAACATACAATACAGTTTTGCAAGGGAGGGCAAAATACTTTTTGCCAAGAGATTTTTGGGTGAAACACTGATTAGATGTACCATGGATACTTGCAGCAGTTTTAAAATAATGATGATCCGGTCAGCAAAAATGCTTGCTATTTTGTTCCCTCAGACGATGATAAATATAGCAATTAAAAAAATAAAGCAAAACAATTACATTCTGAAGTATACTTGTTTGTAACTTAAATGGATTTGCAATGCCATTTTATGTACACTACTGCTGATCACTGTGAAGGTTGTAGCGCCACAGTCTGTGGTTTGTACTGTTCATCCCAGCAGGTAAAATGACATCACTGTCAATAGCTTCTTCACCGTCACAATATTAGTATTTAAAAAAATTAAATGACATACCAAAATGATACTCTAATAATCTACAGTACAACCTATTTATGTACTTTAACCTGTTACAAACTTCACCAGAAATCATTGGGCAATTTCACTCGAAACACAATTGAGATGAATGATTAATGATACTTATCAAAAGATGATTTGATGTCTTTCGAAACATTAAAATAACTCCATTTAATGGTTAAAACCGATTTGTTTACAAAAATGCATCCCAAGGGTCGATACTGAATCTATATATTGCACTACCACTTGATTTTTTTTTCTTTTAAAATGCACGCAAGGCACAACGCTAACAAGGAAAAGGTGTGTTGATCTCCGCAATTACACCATCCTCATATTTAACAATCAATTAGAAACAAGATAATTTATTTGCATATATTTCTTTTTTTTTTCCCCATACAGCATTTTAAACATACTGCATGTTCAGAACAGTGTCGCGCTTAACGTAAAGACCTCATGAATGTCATAATCACAATGAGATTTAATTAATATTTCAACTCCACGTTAACATGATCTGATATCCATGAGAGCAAATCTTCTGAAAGAGCTCTGCCATGCTAACGTCAGTCACAAAAACCATTCAGCTGGTCACAGAGCAGCGTCCTTCAAATTAGAGTGCAGGAATTTCACTTCAAAATCAACTGAAAGGTCATTTACAATCTATGGACATATCTTTATTTCTCTGTGATGTGCCAGACCTTGGACTTGAATCATTCCTCTTCAGTATGTTTGTTTAGCACTGTTGACATTGCTCACTGAAGCTGAATGCAGACAGCTCACAGACAAGGTCTCATTTTAGCGCTGTAATGTTAGTTGTGTGGGTTGAGTGCATGTGGCTGTCTGTATTTCCTTAGAGGTATACTTTTAAAGGGATTTTCACCTAGAAATTCAAATTTGCTGAAAATGTACTCACCCTCAGGTCATCCAAGATGTAGATTGGTTTCTTCATCGGAACAGATTTGGAGAAATTTAGCATTACATCACTTGTTCACCAATGGATCCTTACAGAGAATGGGTGCAGTCAGAATGAGAGTCCAAACAGCTGATAACAACAGTTTGAAGTTGAAAACGTCTTGATGGATTTGTTTATTACAAACATACAGTTTTTTTTTCTTCACAATTGTTAATTGATGGACTGGAGTCCTGTGGATTACAGTACTTGTGGATTATTGTGATGGTTTATCAGATGTTTTCATTCTGACGGCACCCATTCACTGCACAGGATCTACAGTATTGGTGAATAGTAGTGCTAAATTTCTCCAAAAGTGTTCCGATAACGAAACAAGCTCATGTTGGATGGCTTGAAGGTGAGTACATTTTCAGCAAATTTTCATTTTTGGGTGAACTATTGCTTTAAGCTCCTGTACACTGCGGCTACTGATAAGTGGACGTTTCTGGTGGGTATCCAAAGTCCCTTATGAGCGTGTTGACGGGTCGGGTTTCATAGAGTAACGAGTATGAAAGTGCAGCTGCTAAATCACCAGACTTACGAAAGGAAAGATATGGAATATGAAATAGATGAAATCTTAGATTACCATATTCTTCCACCTGCTCAGACATGCACAATTTGACATTTATATGACATTATATTAGTGTGGAAATTAGTGCTAAAGATCACGGATAAATTGATGGTTATCACCCACAGATACGCAAGGAAATATGTCTGTTACTGGGACTTCTTTGTCCTCAGAAGTTATTAAATATCATTTTATTATATAATTTGTGATAACAGTTTTGGCTTCTGTCAAATTTACTTCACCAAGACTCAAGAATACAAAATCATACACACTTAAAAGAAACTCCGCACCAAAAACCTGAGAAAGAAGTTTAAACTCTCCAGTAGAGTCATCCAACGCAAATTCAATTCGTTTAAAACAATACAAATGTATCTGGAAAGGGATTTACAACAAAATATACAATGACTGATGTTTATTTGGTGGTATAAAACGTGACCTGCGGAGATCAAGACTAACTTAATCACTCTTTTGGACTTTATAGAGGAAATCTCTATTCAAACCTGTTCAGATTAGTTCCTCTGTCCCATTTGGTACGTTTATGATTATACAGCCCACAACAGCTGTCATCCTAAAGGGTCTTTATATGAGGAACAGATTTTATGTAGCTTACATTAGGGCATCTACAAACATATTAGACCAGGTAAGGAGTCTATCCTACTGCTTGTAACTATGTCAGCTCAGTACAAGTACATGTGCAGGTTATTGTTATGATTCCTTTGTCATTTGAACACCATCAATGGCAGATGAGCACTCAGGATGCACTATGTTTTTAGGAACTGTGTGCTATATTATATTGAACGCATAGATCGTACGTGTGTGTGAACAGTATTTGCATACATCTGTACATGTACAGTAAATCAAATATCGCATACAGCATCCGCAAAAAGTATTTGGACATTTAAGCCACACGTTGTGTGTGAATGTCACTGAATTAGACAACAAAACATTGAACAAAATAAATAGTAAAATTAGTATTAGCACTGAAGTAATGGCTGCTGAAAATTCAGCTTTGCCTTCACAGAAATAAATTACATCTTAAAATACATTAAAAATAAAATATTTTTTGTGTTTTTAATA
>NW_015542355.1:736962-745373 GCF_001515605.1 Sinocyclocheilus anshuiensis
ATATATATATATATATATATAAACTTTTTTTTTATTTTTTTATATGTTTAAAAATGTGATGGCAAAGCTGAATTTTCAGCAGCCATTTCTCCAGTAATAATAATAATATTTTTTCTATTTATTTTGTTCTCTCTCTCTCTCTCTCTAAAAAGTCAGTGTTCATTCTGCAGTTTATGTAATGAACTACACTGGAGAAGTGCCTTCATACATCCACTGAAAACCATCTTTAAAGGGGATTAAAAGTAATTGGGAAAAAATGTAAGAGGATGAAAATGGAAATGCAAGAAAAGTGAAGTTAGTTAAGAGAAAAAATTATCATTTGCTTGTTGATGCCACTTGGTGTAATGACATTCAGACATTTTTAAGTGTGACTCAAGTGTCCAAATACTTTCTGGGCCTACTAAATCTTTTTTTTTTTTTATTCTTTGTTTCTTTCTTTTTTGCCGTTTGTAATTTTTATCGAATATAAAAAGAAGTAAAGGAAAAAAAATCATGTTATTTTACAGGACACCAGAAACCTCAATTCACACTGTTCAATACTGAGTAACAAACCATTCAGTTATTCACGATTACATGAATTTTTGCTTCTCTTTTCACATACAAAAGGTTGGAGAGACACATATAGTGGTTCTATTATTATTTCTACCCAGCTAACAAACTGACTCCATTCATAGTCCAGTTCACTGTTTCAAAACACGGTTAAATCCCAAAGCATCTTATTATTACAGACCCATAAACCCACACTGACACTTCCCTTCAGAAATGAAACGTAAGACAAAATTATTAAAATGATGATGATGTTAATAATAACTGATAAAGTGCTCTCCCTCTCTGTGTGTGGGACTGTGAGTTTGTGTGTGTACAGAGAAATGGACACGCTGCTTTAGCATCAAAACTTGCTGAGGACCGAAAGTGTTAAAACGAGAGTCAGAAGCAAGAATGAGCTGGTTGGCGATAAGGCTGCGTTGTTCAGATCGTGTATCGCTCCGGGGCCTGCGGGAAGAGAAACCCTACACGTTAACAACCTCCCAAACATCCACTGTGTATATCATCATGCATTATGCTGTTCAAAGAAATTGCTGCGAATACAGCGCTCAAACACCGTCAGAGTTAGCGGATGCCTCAGGGCGACAAGACGAGAGCTGATGTAATTGCATTAGGCAAACATTTGACACATTGAGACGCTCGTTGACTACGCCAAGTTACACTTGACATGGATTCTGTGCATAAATTAACATGCATTTAGTTATTAGAAGGAGCCTCGTACCGTACAAAATAATGCTGGCGTTTGTTATTCCCAGCGTGTTCATGGCCACACATGTGTAGTTCCCGTAATCCTCTTCGGAGACGTTAAAGAATGTTAGCATGGACTGTTTACCCTTGTTTTCGATCTTGACCCCGTTGAGTCCGTTTAAGAGTCTGGAAAATTTGAGGTGAAGTTAGCAGTGTTATTAAAAACAAAGTCTACATAAGTGGACGGCTGACAGCACACATTAACGCACCACTCTCGCACAAAGTGTGACTTGAATGTCTAATACATAGACATATTTTCAGATTTTTAATTAACTAGCTCTGTTGAAACCATGGCTTAGTGCTTGTTGAGCCTTGGGAGATGCAGGTTCGAATCCTCCGGATCCAGTTCAAAAGTAGCCCCAAAAATGAAACTACATATCTTCTAATTCATGGGACTTTTTGAGTCATAAATACTAAGAAATGTGAATTAGTTGAAATTACATAAAAAGTCATGGTAGACCAACAGAATTCCCCCAAATATTGTCCCAACTAATCATACACAGCTAGTCTGAACAAATAATTTTAAACTGAACACTATTGCTGAAAATGTAAGGGTTTTGTGAGTTTCCAGCATGCATTGCATCATGAATAAAGTATGAAGTTACTGTTTGCTGACTTTTGTTTAAACTTTTGTTGATTTGTAATCGTTTTTAGTTCTGTCATGACAACTCTCGGAGGGATTGGCATGGTAATGTACATGACAATGTTAATGTATTTGGTCTTGGCGGAATAGATCTGCTACGCTGCTGCGGCAGAGCAAGTACCGAGACTTGCTACTGCCAATACATCCACAACATGCTGCTGTAAGCATGTAAGAAATACTGCTGCTGCACATATAACACATATGAATAACCGGACTGCGCCATCTAGAGTTTCATGCCAGAACTCTGTATTTATTTGTTGTATTTTTTATATATATATTTGTTGATTGTCACCATTCTAGAGGCTTGTTTATGAAGTGTTGAGGTCTATGTACAACCTTCAAAAACTATATCCCAGATATCTTAGCTTTGCAAGGTGAATGTGCCTTCAGAAATAAAGGTAGCATAGTTCATTGGACAGATTAAGCGACCTATACAATTATAGGTATATGGCTATCTATATATCAATTTAATATTACTAACTGAACATTTGCTGACCAAGAAATCTGTAGATGCCTTAATTTATTGGCTGCATGAAGCATTTTGTGTTTTGTGAACAAACAAATTCAAAATGGCAAAACAAATGACTGTTGTTTAGGACAATTTGTAAGACAATAGTCGAGAGAACCTAAAAATCTGACTGCATCATGTTACATCGATTTTTCGATTCCTTTTTAACAGTGCACAAATAAAACAAAAAACTGCATGCCCTACCTGCGCTCCCCCTTATACCACTGAAAATCCGCCAGAGGAACTGCAGACGCCTCACACCACAAAACTCCTTTCTGGCCGACAGCCGTTCCTGTGCTCCGAGCTCGCGAAATGACAGGTGGATCTGTGAAATGAATCACAGGTAATTGAGAAATTCAAAAAAGCATGTGAGAAATGTATGGTCTTAAAAGGAATTAGTTTTAAATGAATGAGGTACTCACAGTTTACAGTAACCTGAACAGTCCTCACGTCTGGAGGCGAGATGTCATTTGATGTGATGCAGTCGTACGAGCCGGACATGTCTTTGGTGATTCCAGTCATTTCTACATATTCACCCTCAGTAATGATTCTAATACCTGTGTTAACACACATAAGGTTAAAGTAATTATTAACATACGTAAAGTCATATTATAAAACCAACCCATTATACCATTATTCTGGGTAAAATGCCTGAGGGGCTACAGTGATATGGTGGAGATATAAGGATGCATTTCCTAGTATAATATTATGTTTACTAATATGTATAATATTGCATATTGTTTACTTATATCTTTAGTTAAAAAAAATCAATGTTTATAAAAATATTAATAAGTATAAACATTAATAAAAAATATATAAAATTTTTATTGATATTTTATACAATATATAATATATTGTTGTTTATTTTTTATGGTTTCCTTTTTGTCTTTTTCTGAGCGTCCAGGAGGTTTTTAACCCAAATACTATAGCTTTCACTTGAGTAAAAACTATTGCTTTAAACACAAAATTAAAAATCATAAATTCTCTCATATAGTCTCAAAAAATATTCGATTTTTTCAGTGACTCTCATTAGCAATATAAATGCGCAACATCATTTCAATTATATAAACCCAACACAACCCTCTCTCATGACATGCAATCAAGAAAGACTTTGCAGTGCATTGCATCAAACAGGTGTTAATGAAAGTGTTGTGGTGCTGTTTGCTGCTATTTAGTGTTTTTGAGAAAGTACTTCTAATTATCTCAGTTCTACCCTATTAAAGTGCCACAACCGTTCCATGTCACTTTCATTTAACCCTAAGCGACTCAGAATCAAACCTATGCCAGCTTTTTTGCTGAAGTATCATAGCAGTGTCATAATGCCACAAGCATTCTTGCTTAATTTAATCCACACTGGCACCAACTAGAGACAAACAGTCTGAGAACATACAGAGAGTTTCAGCCACTGTTCTGGAATCCTGAAGCTTAAGCACTTATTTTGCTGTGATCGCTCTGAAATGAACATAATTTTTTCACCATTATCTCAATCTGAAGGCAGAACAAGGTTGGTGAATGTCAGCAAGACAAATATGTTACACTCGGCTGACCTGGACTGACCCTCCGTTGTTGTTCTCTGCTTAAGTCCGTCATTTCACAAAACCCACCTGTATCTCCAATTCTATTATCATGCAAAGAAATTGTTTCAGTTATTCCTCTGAGAGAGTGAAATAACGTTTCACCCTCAGGTTCAGACAACCAGTTAGTGCAAATGCCACTCACAGCACAAACTCCACATTATGCCATCTCATTAATACAGCCTCAGTCCTTTATTTCAGTGAAAAGGTTGAGGAGTGGACTTAGGTTGTTATTTTGTTTCTAATAGCATGGCCTTGGGGATTGTGAGAGAGGTTGGTAATTATGCATATCTCCTTATATGACTCAGCCCTGTAATGCTTACAAAGTTTGAGCAATCATTGAGAGGATGGTTCACCCCAGATTACGCTCAACGTGTGACTGAAAATTACATCCCCAAATTTGGAATAAAACTGTTTTATTTGACTCTGTCCATGTGACAAGAGACACAAAATATTATGAACTGGCCTTTAAATGTGAACCATAATGATGCAGCTGTTTTTTGCTCATTGTAGTCAAGTTTTAAGGGATAGTACTTAAAAATTAAACTTCTGCTATCATTTACTTACCCTCATGTTGTTCTAAACCTTCAATGAAGATATTTTAAAGAATGGTTGACTATACATAATTGGGTGAACTAGTTCTTTAAAAATAAAATTAATGATGGATTTGTATATTAAAAACACAGCTTTTTACTTCACAAAACAATAATTGATGGACTGGAGTTGTGTGGATTACTTGTGAATTCTTGTGATGACTTGTGACGGCACCCATTAACTGCATTGGTGAGCAAGTGATCCAAATCTGTTCCAATGAAGAAACAAACTTGTCTACATCTTGGATGGCTTGAGGGTGAGTAAATTTTCAGCAAATTTTCATTTTTGGGGGTTATCTAATCCTATAAGACTATAATCCCATTGACTTTCACTGTACAGAAAACACAAAAACAAGATGTAACATTCTACAAAATATCTTCTATGTTCTACAGAAGAAAAAAAAAAAGTTTTTCCCTATATTATTTTGAGTATGATCAACAGGCCCAGGTGTTCAAACATCTAAACTTGACAATGACTGCCAAGTGATATACACTGCCAAAATATCTTTAAATACAAATAATAAAGCATAAAAGTAAAGTTTTATTTCTTACTTGACAAAAGCCTTGGAAAGAGAAAAGTTCAGCCAGAACTAATCAGAGCAGTTTAGATGTTTGATATGTTTGATATATTTTTTGATCATCTCACTTCCAGCAAGGTTTTTTTTTTTTTTGTATTATAGGTTAGTTTTATATAGGATGTGAAAGCAACACTAAAATACTGAAAATTACAAGTGAAGGTCATAGTGTTTGGCCCTTTCTCACTTCATAAACTGTTATCAATGGTAAAGTGCAACCAAAAGGATTTTCCTCTAATTTTTCAGACAGCACTTTTACTGAATCAACTGAGGTTATGCATTTGACCCTGCTGTACTGTTTACGTTCACCCTGAAGAAGAGTGTTTCTAAGCTGTACAAAATAAGTTTTTATTCATAAAAAGGGAATTATTTTATCCTACAACAAAGCTGCAGTTGCTTTGCTTTCTGTATATGAACTGAAAAAAAAACATAAGAACATAAAGAGCAGCTCTAATAGTGACACTTCCAGCAATGCAACGCTTTATTTATTCTCATGTAGTTTTCATTTATATTTAGCTATTAGAGTGGTCAGTTTGATTTTCGAACAGCGATGGGGTTAGTGTAGATAGCCACGGTGAACAGCAATGATTTATAATGTTTACTTTAGAGACAGAAAGCAAACACCGGGCCCATAGCAATTACATCCAGCACTGAGTAATAATCTTGCTGCTGTCATGAGACTGTCTTCCTGAACAGAGCAGAAGATTATTAGAATGTTAAGGAGAACGACAGTGTAAACAGGAAAGAATAAATAAACTGGTCTGTGCTGTCGGTTTACAGTCAGCCAGAGGAAAAAGAAATGAGTGAGAAATGCTCCAATAACTAAATTTAGGAGATTAGAATCAAGGGAAAGACTCAGTCTCATGTTACAGTTGGAAAGTAAAGTAGTTTATACAGATCAGGCCACTGAAGCAGACAGGACAACATTAAGATAAGGCTTTATTTAGGAGCTCTTATTATTAAATATCTGCACATAAGTGAATTAAGCTGACTCATATTTTTAACATTACCTTTTCCACCACACTTTTCCTATTCTTCTTGTTCTCATGTTCTTTCAGAGAATGGATAAAGAAAAATAGATTTTATTTCCTAGACACAATGATTTTTCAGTCTTGGTTTTCATAAATATTTTATCATTGAAAAAGATGTTTTAGCACTTGACTAATCTGTATACATTTTGGAATTACAATGTACAAATCTATTTTACAAATCTACAAACGATGATAATAATAATAATAATAATAAATGTTTCTTGAGCAGAAAATATTCATTATGATTCAATATGATTTCTGAAGGATCATGTGACACTGAAGACTGGAGTAATGATGCTAAAAATTCAGCTTTGCCTTCAGTAGATAAATTACATTTTAAAATATATTAAAATAGAAAACAACTGTTTTAAATTGTATTTTTGGTAACACTTTCTATGAAGCCCATATTTATAACACATTATAAGAGTATTCTTAAGGCATTATAATGAATGCATAATGCATTATTAAAAAAAACTTATATGTTGTATCATCTCATAAATAATCATAACAAATACATTATAAAACATACTTATTTGTGGTTATAACTTTTATGAGTATGATTATTTATAACATGCAATAAACACCATGTTAAATCCACTTAATTTATAATGGATTATAAGTCTCATATCTTGACATTATTTAAGATGTGTACAATATCTTACTATCTTACTGATATTACAATAAATATAGTTAAAAGCAAATGTGCCATATTACACATTCATCTGATCAGATATCTGATCTTATGGCTGTTTAAGAAAAAAATATTATTTTTATTTTTATTATTATTGTTGTTGTCGTTGTTGTTGTTATTATTTATAAGTGGTCTTTGTCTGATTTAAGTACAGTAACAAGTTAACAATGGCATGATATGAGACTTATAATACATTATAACTATGGGAAATATAATCCAATATAGGCAATAGAATTCTATAGGCAATAGAAAATACGGTTTGTACAGTATAAAAACCATTACACATATGGAATGTCCCCACAATTCACAAAAACAAACCTGTGTGTGTGTGTGTGTGTTTTGATGTCTTTAGTGGGAAATGAAAGGGGTGAATTGAGAGTAATAACATTTCTGAGAGAGTTATACTGAGTTGATAGTTTCAGCACAGTAAAGCACACCATGTATGCAATCCACTCATCACTAATTCATACTCTCTAAAACATTCAACCTTCAACAGTCAACCTTAATAATCCGAAAGACTAGTCAACAATCCCTTATTGGTATAATGTAGCATGCTTTTAAAGTGTGTTGACTCAAACTAGGGGATCCATGCATAGAAGTGAAATGGAATGAGAACATTTCCAGACTCTGAGGCACCAACAAAATACACTGAAGTGGGTCAGTGGCTTTGTGCATTAAAACGGGTCATTCAATCTTTCCAGTAACGCGACGTGAAGCTAGCTAGGCCAATGACCAAGCTACAAAAGCTGTCCTACAGCTGCATTGTATCATCATGTGAGCATGTGCTTTAACACTCCCCTGCAGGCATTCTTGGCTTCTTCATCAACTAATAAACACATTATGGAATGATATTACACATATAATGAGATTTCAGTGTGCTAATGATTTCGTAATAAGCCGCTGACCATCATTACTGTTTGTCAACATACCTAATTGCATTTTGCAATCGTCCCTAAATGGACTACCTCCTTAATAGAAATTCAAATGATAATTACTTCAGATTGTAAAGCAATGACTAAGCTAATTACCGGAAGTCGTAATGTTTATAACAGGGAAAATGAGGATGTCACAAGGACTTTTCATAACATGCTGCGAGCAGCAAGATATAAAAGCCGTTTCCGACAAACAGGTTTCAAAGAACTGCAAACGAGGCTGGGAGCAAGAGATGAAATCCATCCTTGAAAACGGTCCAAAGACATGCGGTAGCTTCACGGAAATTATATTTTTCCTCTTCTGTAGTCACTTTGTTGGAGACTATTGTTAAAAACACTAGCAGTGCTTTATCTGGCCTCACCCCATTCAATCTGACCTGGGCTCTAGGAAAGCTAGAAGGTGGAGAGGTCTTGAATGAAAGAGCAAGAAAGAAAGAAAAGAAAGAAATCTACAAGGGAGGTACAAATTTAAAGAGACAGTAAACCTAAAAATGAAAATGTTGTAATTATTTACTGCATCATCATCATCAGCATCAACATTTTTTTTTTTTTTTTGGCAAAAGGGCCCCGT
>NW_015542355.1:745548-750485 GCF_001515605.1 Sinocyclocheilus anshuiensis
ATCAGCAACAACATTTTTTTTTTTTTTTGGCAAACGCGCACCGTTTCAAAGTTTGGGTCAGTAAGAGTCTTAACGTTTTTCTGTTTTTTATTTATTTAGAAGTATCTTATGCTCATCACGGCTGTTTATTTGATCAAAAATACAGTAAAAGCAGTCAAATTGTGAATTTCCATCAGCCATTACTAGTCTTCAGTGCCACATGATCCTTCAAAAATCATTCTAATATGCTGATTGACTATCAGTGTTGGAAACAGTTGCTTAATATTTTTTTTGGAGCCTGTGATACTTTTCAAGAATTTGGGGTCCATACTTTTTTTTGGGGGGGGGGATAGAAATTAATACTTTTATTTAGCAAGGATATGTTAAATTGAAAAAAAAAAGTGATAGCAAAGACTTGCATTGTTACAAAAGATTTCTGACAGCTTTGCATGAAAACCACATCCAAAGTATTACCATTACTCTTTGTAAATCTTAGTTCCGCTGGAATAAAACCTTACATAAAGACATATTTAGTGACATTAAACTGAGCAGATGATGACCAAATTTTTTATTATTGAACAAAGGTTGTTTTCTAAGAGAGGAAAAATAGGACTGAATGCATAAACATCCATGCAGGTCTAAATGTTTGAGTACAGTACATTAAGTACTCTTTGAATGAATACTTGCATTGCCTGCAGACTGAAAGAAAAACAGCACTTGAACCCCGGCTGTTGAGTGAACGTCATCTGTATTTTGCTGTCATCTCTCAAGCAGAGTGTCTAAATCCTCCAATCATGCCCTGGTAAGCAGCAGGTCACCATGGTTACACAGTTCAGTGAAACCGATCATCGCTGGCCTTCCACTCCAGCATGACCTTTCTCTCTTTTTACTCTCTTTCTGCTTCTTTTGCTCTTGCACACTTGTGCCGCCAAACAAATAACTCGCTATTCATGATTTATGTACGAACGCATCTTCATTAAGCCAGTCAAAGTCAAGCCACACTAATTAAAACAGAGATTTCGTTTCTAACTGCCAATCAATTACTGCCTAGTTATGTTGCCTCTTGAGAGGGAAGAGGCCATTACGGCTCGGTGGGATGTCGTTTTTACAATGGATGGATCGGCTCTCTTGGGTCGTTCTGCATTGAACGTTTGGCTCTTGGTGGAGTAATGGTGAAGTTAAGATGGGAGTGAAGCTCCTATGACCATATCTATTGGTTGGCACATGTATGTATTTAATACTATTATATTCACGAGTTCGCACTTATATATTGGATTGAGCAAATAGTAAGCATATTTGGCGTGCTGTACTGAGGGAGGGCTCCGAGCTTGGAATATAGCACAAACCCAGAGAACTCCCCCCAATCCCTAGTATGGAATGAGAATAGTTTAAAGTGAGGAGCTGGGGTGGAGGAGGGATGCCGGAAAACTGTCGTGGGACAGAGGTAAGTTGGCTGTATATATATATATGTATTGTGCTAGTTAAGCTGATTAACTGAACGAGTTCCACCTGTGCCGAATTGGTTGATTATCTGATCGTGCTCCTTCCGAACTTTGTTAATAAAACATAATTTCTATTTTCTGTTGATCTTGTTCAACCCTCAGAGACCCAAGTAGTGATACTTATTATGCATTTTCTTTTATTCTCCTTGTAAGTGTTTTTAGGAAGCCAGTGATTATGAAAATCGTGACTTTTTATGCATAAACACAAAAAGAAATAAGATCTGTGGCCCAAAGTCACTTTTAGTTTCCAGAGCCTGAGGCTGCCACAGGGACCACCCAGTCCTCTTCTTCATGTAAGAACACTGAGAACTGTTAGGTAATATGGATATTTTATTTTCCATTGCAAAAAAAAAAAAAAATTTAATTATCATGCAGACACACATGCTTTGACTTTGAAGCCTTTACAGTCAGATAGAAGACCAAAACTTCAATATGTTTATTATACAAGCCCACTTAAGCTCTGTAAAGTTTTCTGTAATATTTTACATCTCACTGACTCCCAGTGAGTCAATAATGATTATTATATTAATAATCCAGTAAAGAAACTTCGGTAACACTTTAGAATAGGGAAAACTTATTCACTATTAACTACGACTTTTCCCTCAATAAATTCCTAATTTGCTGCTTATTAATAGTTAGTAAGGTAGTTGTTAAGTTTAGGTATTTAAGATGGGAGTGAAGCTCCTATGACCATATCTATTGGTTGGCACATGTATGTATTTAATACTATTATATTCACGAGTTCGCACTTATATATTGGATTGAGCAAATAGTAAGCATATTTGGCGTGCTGTACTGAGGGAGGGCTCCGAGCTTGGAATATAGCACAAACCCAGAGAACTCCCCCCAATCCCTAGTATGGAATGAGAATAGTTTAAAGTGAGGAGCTGGGGTGGAGGAGGGATGCCGGAAAACTGTCGTGGGACAGAGGTAAGTTGGCTGTATATATATATATGTATTGTGCTAGTTAAGCTGATTAACTGAACGAGTTCCACCTGTGCCGAATTGGTTGATTATCTGATCGTGCTCCTTCCGAACTTTGTTAATAAAACATAATTTCTATTTTCTGTTGATCTTGTTCAACCCTCAGAGACCCAAGTAGTGATACTTATTATGCATTTTCTTTTATTCTCCTTGTAAGTGTTTTTAGGAAGCCAGTGATTATGAAAATCGTGACTTTTTATGCATAAACACAAAAAGAAATAAGATCTGTGGCCCAAAGTCACTTTTAGTTTCCAGAGCCTGAGGCTGCCACAGGGACCACCCAGTCCTCTTCTTCATGTAAGAACACTGAGAACTGTTAGGTAATATGGATATTTTATTTTCCATTGCAAAAAAAAAAAAAAATTTAATTATCATGCAGACACACATGCTTTGACTTTGAAGCCTTTACAGTCAGATAGAAGACCAAAACTTCAATATGTTTATTATACAAGCCCACTTAAGCTCTGTAAAGTTTTCTGTAATATTTTACATCTCACTGACTCCCAGTGAGTCAATAATGATTATTATATTAATAATCCAGTAAAGAAACTTCGGTAACACTTTAGAATAGGGAAAACTTATTCACTATTAACTACGACTTTTCCCTCAATAAATTCCTAATTTGCTGCTTATTAATAGTTAGTAAGGTAGTTGTTAAGTTTAGGTATTGGGTAGGATTAGGGATGTAGAATAAGGTCATGTAGAATAAGGCATTAATATGTGCTTAATTAGTACTAATAAATAAATATTTTGTTTTGTTTGTTTGTTTGTTTTGTTCTGATGTTGACACTTTTCTATGACTGCACATGTTGGAAGCTAAAAAAAAACAGTTTGCAATGTCAAACAGTTAGCAATGGTGTCAGCAAGATCATCTTGTTTATCAGTTTATTTAGCAATAATGGCATAGCTACATACCAAATAACTTAATAAATAAATAGAAATAAAAGATGGATTCTAGATGCAATTATTCATTTTTTTTTTTAGAAGAAAGTCATCCTGAAATGCTATGAGAGGCATGAAACCAGCACAATGTAGGTGACAGTCAATTATACAGTTTAGTGGTCATTATTTAAAAATATGTCTGCAAATTTCTGCAGTTCTGTAATAAGTAGTTTTAGTAAATAAATAAATAAATAATAAATGTTAGCTTTACTACAGTGGGTTAGTTTTACTATGTGATCTAATGCTATGAGAGCAAACCCTTCATTTGACAAAAAATATTCTCTGCTTAGAAACGAAAGTCACCATGTTCCCACTGATGTGCCCGTAAAATATTAGCTTCACCTGCATGTACAGTGTAATGTAATGAATCGCATTTGTCAACAGATTTCGCCAGAAAGAACTCATCCGGTCGCCCCCAAAAAACATCGGCAAATTTGGGCCATAAATCAGCGCAGCCAAAAACAAGTCAAGCTCTGTGCGTTCATCAGAGTGTTAATTCTGTCAGATACAAATAAATAATGATTTATCACCAAGGCCTCCCAGCTTCTGCTGCCCCCTCCTTCGTTCTCTCTCTCCTCGCTGACGCGACGGGGAGGCATGACGCCATCCCCTCGGCCCCATAAGTCACATGTGTGAGTTTGTAATGGAAAGATAAGAGGGCAGCGATGCATCCAGGGAATACATGTTCTTTTCAGGCTTCATTGACTATGTGACTGGTTTAATAAGATGGAGAAGAGGTTGATTGTGCTTGAAACACATGAGCATGGCTTGATAACACTGGTTTGGGACAGGGAATATGAACTAGTTAGTATGTGACTCAAGAGAGGGATGCCACAGTCACTGATGTAACGCTAGAGCACATTAGCAAATGTCTAATTTCATGGAAAGAAAATCTGAATTCTGTTTATTCTACGTTTACATGCTGTATAATCATTAAACATTTATTTACAGTACGTAACCTTTTGCACATCAGTGCACAAACATATTACACAAATTATGATTTATTATATAGATTAGTAATTATGTGTTTGTTTTATCATGAGTGACAAGTCAATATATTTCTGATATACTTTTTTCAGTGGAACACACACACACACACACACACACACACACACACACACACACACACACACACACACAGATGTTTTGAAAAAAGGTCTCTTTGGACCCCACTGACTTTCACTGACTTTTTTAGTTTTTTGAGTGAACTCTCCTTTTAAGCTTTTACTTGTGTTCTTTTGTCTTTAACTGACCATAAGTAGCTCTGTCAAGTGTAACCGGAGTGAAAAGAGAAGGTGAGGGAGGAATGATAGTGGCAGTGAGACGGAAAGAGAGGAGCATGACAAGAGAAGCGCTTAAGAGAGAGAGTGATGTGAAAACTGTCATGGTTCCAAGGCTAAACAAAGCCCTCTCACAGCTGAGACAGTACAAAATGGAGATGCCCACATCAGTCTGATTCCTCTTAAAGGGGTCATATGATGCTGCTAAAAAGAACATTATTTTGTGTATTTGGTGTAATGAAATGTGTTT
>NW_015542355.1:750759-754437 GCF_001515605.1 Sinocyclocheilus anshuiensis
TAGCGTGAGCTGAGGCCGGGCTAGAGTGAGCAGAGGCGGCAGGGTCGAGAACGGCGCGTCCTGCGGATTCGACGAAGGAGCGGCAACCACATGTGACGACCCCGGGCTGGACTCCGCTTCGTCCACGGTGAAAGCCGATCCAGCGATCCACAGCACTAAGTTGATGTATTCCCTCAGCGACCAGCACAGATCAGCTCCAGGCATGATGAAGCGGATATCGTCCTCTTTTGGAAGACCAAACAAAGTAGTTTTGCTTTCACAACGAAGCACACAGCGTCTTCACGACATGGCGGCAGCGGCAACAATACTACAGCGAGAATAAAAGTTACGCCTTCTTTCTTTGCGTGAACATTTGGGCGGCGTTATGCAAATCTTCCCACATAGTGAGGTAGACATGTGGGGGCGTGTTAGAACGAGCCGTTTTAGGTAGGCGTGGTTAACTCTTAACTTTTATAAAGAATATCTCTTTGGATTTGAGACTTTAGTCTTTGCAACTTTACAGATCTTCTTTATGCACCAAGAGCTTGTAACACTCCAAAGAGAAAGGAAAAATTTAAATCGCATCATATGACCCCTTTAACATTTCACAATCCCAGTTTCATCACATCACATGAGAAGAGCTGCAGTTCAAATGAAAGACATCTGAACTGGCAGGAAAAATGCAGAAATAATAACCTCAAGGTCGGCTATCAGGCTGCAAGTGTTCAGTCACTTACTCATCATTTAAACCAATTATACTATACTACAGTACAGTTATACTTAAACTAGTTATACTATACTAAAAAAACAGATAAGTGTTGCAGGTCCTAAAAGGCTTTTGGTCACTTGTCAACTGGTCATGCGAGACCATCTCAAACCAGCTGATTAAAGCATTTGTTTACACTACAAACTACTAACAAAAAAAAAGCTACTTTAAATATACATATAAAATAACCAAATCTATTATATACATACCATATAAATATTAGAATATTCTCTAACATAGAATATTTTATAATTAATTTTTTTCTGAAAAAATAAATAAATAAAATAAAATAACTGCTTAATATTTTTAGGCAAACTGTGGTATTTTTTTCCCAGGATTTGATGAACACATTTTATTTCAAATAATTTTGTAAAATCTTATGTCTTTGCTGTCACTTTTGATCAATTTAATGTGTCCTTGCTGAACTCATTAAAACAGAATTGACCAAAAAAAAAAAATTCTAACTGACTGATTTTAACAGCATATTGTCACAAAGCAAGGCCAGACACAACAGGTAAGTGCAAATCAGGATGGTTTATTGACTGGGTAAGGGGATGACTGGAATAGGTGAGTTAAAGGCAGGTGAGTGTCAACACAGTGAATGGTTCCAGGGTGCTTATCTGAGTTCTGATGGTGAGGATCGGATGCCGGTTACGTTGGAGATCGTGGAACAGTTTCCAAGGAGTCGTTGAACACAGACAAAACATGGAACAGAGTCTGACACATATATAACTGGATAGAAAAGAGAGTTATTTTGAACTTTCTGTCACACTACTGAAAAATGTAGTTAAGTTAGTAGTGTTGCTACTTCATTATTCCACAATGCTGTAGTTTGGGTTGTGAATTTTTTCTCACTCGGTGGGAAGAGAGAAGGCCCTGTGTGAAAGCATTAGTCAAAATGTTCATTGTTAGCAAATAATGAAACACTCAGATAATGCCATCTCCATGAGAAGTTTCATATAAAACCCCAACACACACAGGGAGGGTTGCTCATTGCAGAAATTAATAATGTAACAAATAATGTACACTGCAATTTTACTTGCAATGTCATTTTGCATTTGAAACAATATCCAGGCAATGTGCTGTAAATTATGCCTGTGCTGAAGGAAGACGCTGCTGTGGCAATGTGCACTTACTGACAAAATGAATCTTAACACAATAGTAGTGATAAAATATCTACAGTAAAGGCTTTAAAAGAGTCTCACAGTGACCACACTCATTCCCGTCCCATCTGAGTTAAACTACAGTGGATTAGTCAGGCTTGTCCTGGCAGCTCTTCATTGATCCCACTGTTAATCTGACAGATAGCTGATAACCAGGCCTGCCCTGCTATAGGGGTCACATCTCCACATATATCGAGGCAGCATAACTTCTCACAAGACTAACTACATGAATATATGTGTGTGTAGGTTATATAATATGTAGATAAAACTAGGCCTGCAATTCTGCCAAAGCTCAGCAGATTTCTGCAGAATCTGAACTCCCATCATTCACAGTATTCGTCCTCTTGCCTGATTGTTTATACGTTTTTCCGCATTATAATTGCATTTTGAATAAATGTTGTTTATAAAACTAGATTTGCATCCCCTGAAGGAAATACCCATGCTTGCAAGGCAGCAAAAGAACAGTGCTTAAATTTTGGGTTAAATGATAGTATGGAAAGTTAGAAATCCAAATCCAAATTAAAATAGATAGATAGATAGATAGATAGATAGATAGATAGATAGATAGACAGATAGACAGATAGATAGAAGTATGCAAATAAAAGACCATATGCAATATGCAAATACAATGATGATGCCATGTGTATCAGTCTATATTATGGCAGACTGGGGATAGTTGACATACTTTTAGGTTTATTTTTGAAACTCAATTTCTATAGACATATACCCTTGGCTACTGAAAAGCTTTTGAACATTTCTAAGAAAAAAGGTACAGTTCAATGAACAATAGCCCCCAGAATAGTGGGATATGTTGGCATAAATTTTTATTTCACCCAAACACAAATATATATTAACCAAACGCTTTTCACCTGTTTCAAGATCGCTCACTGTTTACACTCCGATTGATGCATGTGAGTAAACAGACAGTTCAAATCTAGTCGCTGCATTTGGGGTAAAAACAACAAATTTTCCAATCGAAATTTGGCAGTCACTGTGCATCTGTGAAAGCAAAAACGCAAACGGTAATGCAAGATTTGCTACTGCGTTTGAATACAATTTATGCGTCCACATATGGAAAACGCAACTGAAAATACAATTTGCAATTCCTTTTGAAAAAAGCCCTAAATATTCTTCCATAAAATGGAATATACTTTCTTTCTCTTTGTATTTTTATATTTTCAAATTTACTGTTTTACAAGAAAGGCAGAAAAAACAGTAAAGCACTTCATTATATATTTTTTTTAATTCAGATGCCCAACAATTATTAACAACAGAGACTATAGAAAAGTACATAAAAACAATGGCAACGGGAATACAAGCTGTTATCAATGCCAAAGGAGGCCATACAAAATATTAAGTTTTTTGGTTATTATGTGTGAATAAAGACTATTTGGTTGTTTCAGTTTGTTATTTGCCTAGTGAATTACTATTTTTTTTAAACAAGTTTTTGACAGATTCTTAAAATATTTGTGTTTTCTCTTTATTATGACAGGTGGTCTAATAAATATGTTAAGCACATACAGTGTTTAACAAATTTATTAAACTATATTTATTGACTGTAATTGGGCATATGAATAAAAAAATCAATAAAGTGCTTTACTATTTTTTATGCATTTCTTATAAAACAGTAAATAAAAAAATTCATGGATAACAACAATAATTATATTTTAGCATTACAAAAACTACTGTGACTAAAGAGCTTACACATACTGGTGGATTAACCATTACAGAAACATACAAAAATGATTTTGGTAATCACCAATACTGTTA
>NW_015542355.1:754934-774741 GCF_001515605.1 Sinocyclocheilus anshuiensis
ATGGGCAAATGACAGACTGAAACAACTAAATAATCTTTTATTAAAATAAAATATTTTATTTTGTACGGCCTCCTTTGGCCTTGATAACAGCTTGCATTCTTGCTGACATTGTATTTATGTAATTTTCCCTAGTCTCTGTTGTAGTTGACTTCCAAATAGTTTCTAGTTGTTCCCAAAGACTTGCTTTTGATGAAACTTTTGTGTGATCTATCTTTGAATCCATTAAATCCCAACAATAATTATATTTTAGCATTAGAAATACTACTGTGCCTAAAGAGCTTACACATACTGGTGGATTAACCATTACAGAAACATACAAAAATGATTTTGGTAATCACCAATACTGTTAAGTTTAGGGCAGCTGGGGCACAAACCTTATTCAAAATATGATTTCACCTAGCCTGACATTAATGAGAAAAGAAGAAGAAGAAAAACACCTTATCTACCTTATATTGCTGCCTCTTGTCTGAATTGTAGGATATCAGACCGAATCAGACAATCTAAGATTTGGTCAAAACATGGTTGAAAACTTAAATGATTCCCTTTGAGCTAAATTGACCTGTTTCCCTTACAGAATGTATGCCAGAGTTTTTTTTTATTCAGTTCACTTGTTTACCCAAGAGCTGAAGCAAAACCAATGATACTGCAATTTTATTTTGGAGGATGAAATTCACAAAATTTTCCTAGTTTGAAACTAAGATACAAAACCACTTGTGTAACTGGACTTGTGATTCAAAACCATATAGTTCCTGAGATTAGGGAGACAGTGATCAGGGTTGAAGATGTTTATTGTATGTTGTACTCTTTGCTAACATTTAAATATGTAATTTGTTTATATATCTCTCTTAGTTACCCATTGATCAGTGAAACTTATATTCTGCTGTTTTGTGTATTTCCAGTGTTGATCCTCTCAGTGTTGTGGCATGTAAAATGAGGCCGCATTATGCTAATCTCTTTGGAAAAATACAAAAGCCTGTAAGAACACAGCGAGAATTATGGAGATATAAAAGTAATCCAAATGATTTCTCTTTAAACCAATTTGCTACAGCGGCCATACCTGGTAGGCAGAAACGTGCCGTTAAAGCGCTTAAATGAAATCTCATTGAATTCAGAGTTGTAGCTGCAAAGGGAGCATTTACTTAATTAGCCTGTAAGAGAATAACGCTTGTGGATGTAAGCTTGTGTTTGAGAGCTAGACTAAACCAGGAGAGATAATGCGATAAATAAACAATATGACAATGATGAAAACACAACACTTGAGATTAGAGCTCTACCTCTGCCTGGCCCACATATAACCCACTCACATACGAAGAGAGCAAATGCATACATGAACATGCACACTACCACCCACCTACACATAAACACGCACACAGACAAGCAGCAGCGAAAGTAAACAAGCCTCTTCTGCTCCTTCTAGTACCTCTACTTTAAAGAGTACAGCTGCTTGGTTTCATACTCGCTTTTGACCCACATCCGGTTTCAAAGTGGGAAAAAAAAGGCATGAAAACATTTTCTGAGCCAGGAAACTACTTCCACTCTCCTGGCTGGGCTTTCTAGACACAGACAGAATGGGGACAGTTTAATTTGATGTATGGTGATACAATCACACCTTCTCAGCAGAGCAGAAAGAAAGGTTATGAGGAAAAATGATAACACTTTATTTTACAATGCCTTAATTACCTCAAAATAACTACACAATTATCCTGGGGCCACTCACCGGAGGTCACTCAGTGCCTGGAGCCTGGTGCAAAAAGAAACTACAATAATTACAATGCAAACCTGAGAAAACACCTTCACCTCTGTCTGATAGTTACCAAATTCTCTTGAAGCAAAGCTTTTCTTCTGCTTAACTGGTATGGTGTTGCATTTGCACATTTCACAAATGCCTAAATGAAAGAGGGAGTTGGGTGGAAATATGAATTGGAGGGAGATGGTGTAATATTAGTGGCACCTGGTGCTTTTCACGAGTTCCACTGGTGTTTTTTTTTTTTAACAGATCATACTTATCATTGCAAAATATGATTTGAATATGAATATATGATTTTTATATGAATTATAAAATTACTAAAAGGTGACGCGTATAATTTCTGTCACTGGCAGCACCAAAAAGAACTGTAAAGATAATTTACAAATAATAATAATAATAATAATAATTTTTAAATACATAAAAAAATAAAATGATTACTGTTTTAGAACAACCTTCAAAAACCCTCCCTTTCTGCCACTGGTCAGACAAACAGGGAGTCCCTGTTTGCTTGTTGCATAGCTTGTTCAGTTTTTTTTTCTTGAAACAGTTAGTCTGGCAATGTTTTATTAACGTTTATTACGTTGGTTGTTGTACATATCATGGCAGTTTGGAAATGAAATGTCCAGTGAGTGTCACTATAAGATTAATGCATTATTAAAAACGCATTTGCTGAAGCAACCCTGCAACCCTTTCATCATGTTTCATGGCAATCGTACCTGATCGCATCGCAAGTGCAATGCTGCACCATGTGAGTTACCAAACAAGTTTACTGTCAGAAAAGCCATACATACAGAGCTGGTTATGTAATGCAAAAGTCAAAATGTATTAGTTTGCGAGTCGTAAACTATGGTTCAAGTGTTCTGAGGTCAGAACACAGTATTGGGCAAGGAACTGCATGAAAATACAGTATGTCAATGTTAATCAATAATATGCCCCTTTAATCATAATTTGTATGAAAAATAATAAAAGTTGTTTTACTGCCACCAGTGTTCATTTCAGCTGGAAACTGCAGTGAAATGTATCTATAGATATGTTTTTGTGACAGAAGCATGTTTTTCCAATAAGCCTATGTTGGGTGTTACACACTTCAAACTCCGCGAAGAATGGTGTATGGTTGGTGTCAAAAGATTAGAGTCTCTTGTCCAATGAAAATCAATCTTAACTTCATTTAAATCAATGTTATCTGCTATCTGTATGGACAGCTATCTGTATTGAATAGTGTATATTTATATTCAAAGCAGATCACAAACATCAATAATAGTGCTGTGCTATTATAATTATTTATTTTACACACTGTAAAAAAAATTCTGTAAAATTTACGGTAAAAAAACGGCAGCTGTGGTTGTCGGAATGTTACCATAAAAAATATGATAGCAACATTTTAGGTTTTACGGTATTAACTTAAATTTACAGTTAAATACTGTAATTTCATTAACTGATATAATGTTAATATACCAACCTATTGAAGTATTGAAATCTGTTTTGTACTTTGTAATACACTGATAACCACCAAATGCAGGTGGTGATGAGAAAGTCACATGATGAACCAAAGCCCACCACAAGCAGCTTTTAAATAATAACATATATAGAAGGTGCACAGTGTCATTCACACAAACACTAAACACCATCATGGTGACACACATGAAACTGAAATAATGCAATAAACATTAATTTAACTACATTAGGTGTAAAATACAACCCTAACTGATAAGAAAAAAACTAAGAAGAAACAGTTATTTCAACAAAAAAAACTGTAATGCATGGAATTCTGGTTATTTACAGTTATTCACTGTCAATTATACAGTCTTTTTCACTTCCAAAAAACGGTATACTACCGTAAAATTACATGTAATGTCCAATACAGTTTTTCACCGTATGTAGTAATTTACCGTTAACAATTTAACAGGTTTTTACTGTAGCATTTTTACAGTCTTTTACCGTTAAATTAACGGTAATTTTTAATTCCAGTCTCCTGACTCACCCTGAGAGGTCTCCAACACCTCAAATCATGCAGTAATTTATTTCAGCCTCCTCTGCCCTTAACGATGGGCTTTGGTGCCGCCACATTGATCAGCCTCCACTTCTCCTGTGACTCATCCCTGGCTACTCTCCCTGTTAGCATCAAAACTTAATGTGAGATCTGACATCGGTTCTCACAACCACACTTATTTAGATGTATGACCTTTCCAGAAGACAATGACAAATCAATAAGCAGCTTTGCTTCCTCAAAGTCTAATTAAAACAAGCATGGGGTGACTCAAAGGGCAGAGGGAGCTGGGAGAAACTAGCATGTACGGCGTATAGTACGTGACTGCTTCATATGTACACATGACATTTACAAGTTGCATTTGTGTTGTTTGTTCTCTCAGTTTCAGATTTATCCATCCCTAAACCTTAAGTAAAAATAACTAACTGTGGATGGTCATGCAGGTCAGATGGCCTCTTGCAGTCTAAATAGAAGGTTCTTTGCTCGAATAAGCTGCAATGTGGATGAGGCATGAGTTAAAAATCTGACTATGCAAAATTATACTGTTGATAAAATAAGTTCACTTAGATCCAGTGCTATTAGAAGCAAAATAGAGGCAAAGTTTAAATTAAACATAATGTTTGTACCACTGCCATGAGAAAAAAAAAACCTTGCTAAAACTATTTAAAAACTAGTGGAAAATGCTAAAATCATCTCTGCATTCATAAATAACGTCTTACTGGAATAAAGATAAACAACTCAAAGAATAAACACAGATGTTTCTGTTTTGGCATGTAGTTTCTTTCAAAAAAAGTTTCTTCCAGGTGCAATGTGACATTTCCTGTGACAACCAAATTGTTTGTCCACATTTAATACAAACCTGCTACACAGAAGAAATTTAAGATTGAATATACATTTATAATATAATATATGACAAAATGTTCTGCTGAAGAGAAACAGAAACATAATTTTTAATTTTAACTTCATGAAATAGCTAAAAGAGAGATCAAACGTGTGAAATGTTAAATGTGCTTTAAGTACAACAAGGCATCTCTTGAATTAGCATAATTTGCTGCAATTAGATTTGTCACTCTCTGATTTTCAGATACCCTGGGTTCACTTTCAATACAAAAGCTGTCAGCAGAGCTTGAACAGAATTCTCTGGTAAATTAACACACATCATTGTTCTCTACGTGACGATGCTTGATTTGAAATTATAAACACTACGACAGCATAGATGTTTTGAAATGGATGTTGTTTTAGATTCATTTTCATTTTGCAAGCTATAATGGGAGTTACCAAATAGTAAATGATCATTCTCATCAACTATACACATTATAGGTAAAACTAGATAAAAAATTTTTTTACACATTAAAGTTGCTAATCTCCAAAAAGACTCTCAGCTTGCAGTATGCAGTCGCAGAAGAGAAAAACAGATTGACGCATCTCATATCTTGCCACAGTTTGTTGTAGTGTCAGACTCAAAAGCCTGTGAAGGGATTTTAACAGGCTTTACAAAGGGACACGCAATGATGAATTAGCTATGTTTAAAAATTAGTCAGAGTCGGACTCATAGGAGCAGCACACGATGACACATTATTAAGCTGTTATGAAGCACTTGCATTGCTGAGTTTCCAGGCTAACGCTCCATAACTGCGTCACGGGGGGCTGCCACATGGAGAAACCCACCGAGACCAATCATGTCAGGCAAAATGAGACTCCATCGCCTCCACGCAAAATACATTCCAGACACAGGCAGCGGCCGTTTCATCCCATTTGAATTATTAATGATCAAAGATCAGGTGGAATGAGCAGAATTTGTTGGGTTGGTGATTTAGGTGGACGAGCACAGAAAGCATCAAGTGGGGGTCGCGCACACCTGTCTGCTTTTCAGCTGAAAAACTACCACGATTTGACGCGCCTTTGAGAAACATTGGCACTGCGTGTAAGCTAATTTCTCCCCTTGACCCCCATTTCCTCTTCAGGCATTGGCTTCTCATTTTTCTCTGAGCCATTGCGTGT
The DNA here is from genome assembly GCF_001515605.1 of Sinocyclocheilus anshuiensis. Lineage (NCBI taxonomy): Eukaryota > Metazoa > Chordata > Actinopteri > Cypriniformes > Cyprinidae > Sinocyclocheilus > Sinocyclocheilus anshuiensis. Next base: position 760,670 of record NW_015542355.1, read on the forward strand.
GGCCGTTGGGAAGCGAAGCTAAGCCTGCATTACCTCAGACAACCTCATCTGCAGACAACAAGCCTTATTTGACATGGTCACTGAGGCATGGCTAGTTTCTTACTGAATATTTGAAAGCAACAAACACAAGGGAAAAAATAAAGCACCTTCTCTTCCGGCTATAAAACAATGAGATTTTTTCAAAAACAAGAGGTAAGAAAACATGTCAAAAAGTCCAATCCAACAATACTGGTAGAAAATCCCTGAAAAGCAGCATGAAAAATACTTGGACACTATTTGCTTCAATATAGATGCATCCAAGAGCTGCAATAAAAAACAAATTGCAATCCTATATGAAAGAGTAATATTATTACTCATTACATTGTTCATAGAGAATGGCTCTTGTGGTTTCAACCTTACCAATGCAAACACAGATCTAAGAGAAAAAAATGTTTAGCATACAAAGACACATTTTAAGACAAAGTTACAATTGTGAGATAAAATCACAATATCAGAAAACTGCAACTGTAAAATGTAAAGTAACATTTTGAGATATAAAATTGGATTGGATTAAAGTTGCAATTATGAAATATGAAGTTGCAACTGTGAGATGTAAAGTCACATTTGTAAGATATAAATTCACAAACATGATATACAGTTAAGTTTGTTAGATGTGTCAAGTTGTGAAATATAAAGTTGCAAATGTGAGATCCTAAGGCAGACTTGTCAGATGCTAAGTCACTTTTGTGAGATATAAAGTTGCAATTGTAAGATGTAAAGTCACATTTGTGAGATATAAAGTCACAGATCTGTTACTATTAAGTTTTGAAATACAAAGTTGCAAATGTGAGATCTAAAGTCACACTCGTGAGATACAGTCACATTGGTAAAATAATATCACAATTGTGAGATACTAAATTGTTATTGTGAGAAACTGTGTAAAGTCACAATTGAAGTCCCAATTGTGAGATATAAAATAACAATTGTAAGATAAGGTGCTATGTGAGATACAAACAATATATTTGCAATATGTTGCAAACAAGATTTTAAGTCACAATCGTGAAATATAATTGCATTTGTGAAATAGAGAGTTGCAACTGTGAGATATAAAGTCATTAACCTTTTTTCTTTCTCCACAAAAACAAAACAAAAACACCTTCCATAAATAACACACTGATCAACTATGTTCAAGTGGGCATGAAAGCAAGTTCATGGTGTCAGCATTCCGAACTTAAAAATGCTTATGCTGTGCAGCTCCAGGCCTGGTTTATGAGTGCAAATGCTAAACCAACCAGCTACGTTGTGGAAATTCTAAACAAGATCAATAGAACACAAATGATTCAGTACATATATGATTCACACACACGCATCTGTCTGAAAACAGACCCAATTTTTTAAAAAATTCTGAAGAGCTCACTGTCTTCCTTAAGTTCTGTCTTAGTGTATGAGAACCCACCAAGTACAACGGGAGCCCACCAAATTAAACCCATTAGAGTGGGATATTCCCACTGACACCGCAGCTTGTGGGTGCTCACAAACTGCACATGATGAGTGCAAATCCATTTTCTAAAGTGCCAAATGGTGCAATGTCATCTGTAGGGGACAAATCCAGTCTGCCATATGCTGTGAATGAAGAACCGGCAAACTACAACAACAGCTGGCCACTTGAAGACACAATTTTCATTGCTGCATTGTGTAACCGCAGATCCGTCTAATTCAATTATCATTAAAGATGTAAAAATATTGCTCTTGTACGAGTGCATGGCAAGAGTGCATTTATACACCCTGCATTACGAGGCACGTTTACTCATGTAAGTAATTATATATTCGAATGTTCATCACACATGCACTGCATGAAAATAAAAGCGACATTTTCATGTCCCAACTTTTTCACACAATGCTTTCTTTGTTGCCCGTGACAGCTCTACCTCTGCAAATAGTATGCACCGCAATAACAGTATGACTGCAATTCAGTGGGAACTCCACAATATCAGACCTCTGTGCAACCGGCATGCCAATAAAATCTTCACAATGCCAAATTAAAGTTCTTGAACTTTCCACTGCATCTTGAGGAAAAAAATCAGTTATCTTCAATATCAGTGCAGTGCACTCAAAGACATTCTTCAAACAATTCGATAAGCACTTTTCAAAATGCATTTTCTGTTTCCAAAAATGTATTGCACCCTCTGAAGAGTGCAACTGCCTTTCATATATTGACATCTTATTTTCTGTCTTTTCATGCCAATGTTTGTCAATAGCAATTTTCAGTGGTTAAATTTCTCTTGCCAACATAACAGGTTATGGAATCAGCTCAAACTAAAAATTAAATGGCCCACAAAATGATGAAATATGCAATATGTGTTATTGCAAGCTATTTATATGCTAATTTATGAGATTAGTTAAATAAGTGTAACACCATTACGTGTATTTAACGCAATTAAACATTTATCTAATTTGACATTAAAACTGCTTTATTCTGTTCTGTCTTTCAAAGAAGTGTAAATGAGAAGGACCTTCTAAATGTCAGTTTTAGTTATTAATCAATCCCATTATTCACGATTCATTAATCTGTCAACATACATTTTTTGGGGTTTTATGATTATTAAAATGTTTTTGCTCTAAGAAAAATGCTTCTTTTAAGAACTTTTCACTGAAAGGTTCTTTGGCGAACACAAAATGGTTCTTCTATGGCATTGCTGCAATTGTGAGATAAAAAGTCATAATGTAAGATGTAAAGTCAGATTCATGAGATATTAAGTAGCATTTGTTAGATATAAAATCACAACTGTGAGATAAAATCACAATGTGAGATAAAGTCTCGATTGTGATAATATATTTGTGATATATAAAGTTGCAGTTGTGAGATATAAAGTTGCATTAAACCTCATTTTGGAAACTTTAGTGTAGTTAAAAGTTTTTACCAGTAGACTCAGCAAGACTTTGTCATACTATTTACTGAAAAAACTATTTTCTCACTACAGTGAGACTGCTCATATCAGGAACAGAAAGTCCACACACCTACTGATTTATTGTGTTTTGCTTTGCACTGACCCTCTAGTGCTAATGTTTCTGTTAGGATTGTTCTAGTCTTTCCACTGATGGACTGAGACTAAAAAAAACATCTCTAGTCCGACACATCACAACATGTGTAGCACATGCACATAATATAAACTTTTGTCTGCTGCATTACCTAACTGATTTAGAATTTTGCTTTTCAATCTTGCTTTTCATTTGATTTTGTTCACTTTGTTTTTACTGATCTGAATACCTTGATCTGTACTGTACTGTACTGTATGTGGAATCATTTCTCAGTCTACTTCTGATTTGTGCATTGGGATAAAACTGCTCATAACTGCTGGTCTAGGATCAGTTTCTCCTACCCAAATCCAAACCTTAACTATACATCTGATAGGGAAATCTGATTGATGAGTGGCTGTGGGGGGAAAAAAAAGTCTCTAATTTCAAATGTTCCACTGTGCAATTCATGGAATAAAAGATTACATTTATTTAGATACTCAAATACTTCAGTTTATCCTTAGAATTCTGTAATTGAAGAAGATCAACATTTAGCTGTGTCGACAGAGCTGCTGAACAATCCAGAAAAATTAATATTCAGGTTTTCACTTCAGCTGTAAAAGTTGACAGAAAAAAAGAGAACAAAACATCCCTCACGTCTTATTTCTTTCATTAGGAATCACATACAAATGTCAACACAGATAACGTGCTATTGCTGCAAGCTGGCTGACATTAAATGACACCCTGTGCACAGACTTTTATATTGCTTTCTCTGCAAAGTGATTTTGCAGGCTGAATCTTTTCTTTTCTTGCCTGGCTCGTGTACAGCTGTGGTTTCCATTATAACAGCTGAATTAAAATGCAGCCAGTGTCCTGGAAGTCGGGTAGTGGAGGAAGACATGAATACGTAGTAAACGTGGGGGATTTACTCTCAGCTGTGCTGAGACTGCTTGACATTATTTGATGTCAGATCCAAAACCCCTTCAAAAATGATCCAAGATTTACTTTCTTTATCTGAAGTTTGACATATTTCTAAATATCTAATTGAAAGAAAATTATGAAGAGTCATGTGTGTAGCCACTACCTACTGATGAATAGAAAATGAGACATTAACATAAAAACTGTATATTGAATGAAACTGATTGAGACTTCTTTTTATTTGCACACCAAAATCAGGTCATATCTCACAAGATACAATAGATAATTCAGCCCATGACCATGAGTGAGCTTCAATATAAGAGACAGTTCACCCAAAATCTAATCTGTCATCATTTATTCAGTTTTTAAACACCAAAAGGGACTAAAAGCCTCTCTATGAGTCCTGCGGTCAATCTATATATCCCAGGTCAATTGTGTGGCATAGACTGAAATTAAAGTCCATAATTACGGAATGTTTATTTTAGATGAGCTATCACTTTGAGAAACATAATTAGTTACATTGCCGAGAAAATTAACAATGCTATATTTCCAGTAAACAGTACTGCAAAATAAAGAAAGTCTTCCTTTACCTTTTCCCTCACTTTTTGAAGAACGGAATTTCCACAGAATGCTGGGTTCAGGTCGCCCGATGGCCAGACACATGAGGCTTACGTTACTGCCTTCGTTCACTGAAACATCCGTGGATATGTTTACAATCCTGGCAGGAACTGCAAAAAACCAACATAATGCAACACTGTAATCACACATTTGATAAAACTTCTGCAAAAAAAATGTTGGCACTTAAGTGATTAATCATCAATTAACAAAAAAATCATGACATCATCAGCACCCGGAGGATGTTTTAAACATATCTTTAATCAAGATATTATTAAAATATCTTAATAATATTATATTTTTCGCTATTCGATTTAATAGATGTGTAAGGCTGAACCCTGTTCACGCAGATGCAAGTTACATTTACATTTTCTGTTTTCTCTTGAAAATTCTTCTGCAAAAGTCTTGCAACGATTTCCCAGGGCATGTTGTTATATATATTTTATTAGGTTGTATGCTTTTATAAAGAAAAACAAACATAATACAAGCAGTGTACAAAGCAAAAGAAAAACATAGTTTTTATAAAAAATATAGATCTCATATTCAGATTGTTGTGACTTGTGGTGACATCTTTGAAAATTATGATATGTACTACTGTAAGAGTCTACAGTAGTACATACATAAAACAGCAAAAACAGTAATATTGTGAAATATTATTATATATTTTTTAAATAACTGTTTTCTGTTTTTATATCTGTTAAAATGTCATTTATTCCTGTTATAGCGAAGATGAATTTTCATCAGACATTAGGTCTTCAGTGTCAAATGATCTTTCAGAAATAATTCTAATATGCTGATTTGATGCTCAGAAAACATTTTAAGGATTCTTTGATGAATAGTAAGTTCAAAAAATGGCATAAAATAATAATAAAAAAAAAACTTTTATAACGTTATTTTTATAGTTTTATACGTCACAATTAGTCAATTTAATGCATCCGTCCTGAATAAAATTATACGTTCTTTAAAAAAAAGTCTTTATATACATCATTTATAGTTATATATTTGTTATTCTCCCCTTCATAGACTGGTGTTATAACTATGATTCTAATTTGAATTATGTGATTCTGGAATCCAAGGTCTGTTCTTTATAACAATTCTGACAACAATTTAATTAGGTGGTTGTCCTCTAACATTGAATTTGAAACCCTAGAGTTTTGAAATCCTTCCGATTCTAGAACCATACAGTAATTGAATTGATTGTACATCAATCACATGATTCTGTAAGCTTTGTAGATAAATCTACATTCAGTCCATTAGAATAACGCCTCAATATTACACGCTGTCGTTTGATTGACGTGATAAGATGAGCAGGTCATGCTCTGTTAAGGTAATGTTGTTTATAACTTGACTGAAACTGGAAATGGTACCCAGACAGTCTGTCAGTTTTCTTGACTGTGTTCCATGTTTTAGTCTGAATAAACCAACCAGCCAGTATCTCAGAGATATTTAGTTGGCATCCTATCAGCCTGCCTCATATGGGAGTCCGCTATCTGTGTTTGCTGGAAAAGTAAATATTTTATGGTTAATTCTGTTTAGTGAAGTTTTAGTGAGTCATCCAAATAGGCACAAAAATGTTCTTAAGGGATGTCACTCACTCACACACACAGGTACACCAACATGCACAAACACACTACAATATGACTGAATAATTGATCTGCAAAAGAAGTCTGGACTGCAAGCGAAAAAACAGCTGCTAACACAGATACTGAGGTCAGCGTCTTCCAAGTTTCTGCAATTTAACTGCTGATTCGCTCACATACCATTGAATATTAGCATATTAATGGCAATGATTCAGACAAATGTGTAATGGAAAACATAAATTAATTTAGTTTCAAATAAATCCAGTTATCCACGTAAACCACCAGTGTATGACAATATTGTGTCTTATCTATCAAATCATAACAGCAGGGGGAAAGGCCTGATGGGACTAATTACATTTTTACTCCAGAACAATAATTTTTCTGCCTATAATAAAATTGAAAATACTTCAAAAGAACGAGTTTCACAAGTTACTTTAGCTGTAGTGAGTTTGTGTGTGTGTATGGCACTAGGTTGACGCAATGAAATTGGCCAAAATGGAATCATTCATCATTCAAAGTGGTATATGGGTATTTTCTGTCTCCTGTCTCTGACAGGGTTATTATAGGTTCAACTTCAACTAAAACCATAAAAAGTCAAGTTCATTACTTGAAATAAAATAAAGTTTAACTGAACAGAAATAAAATATATATATATATTAGGGATGCACCGAATGTTCGGCAACCGAAATTATTATAAGCGAAAAGACCGAATAAATTGTACCGAACAATGATATGACGCGATCAAATAACAACCAGTGTAGAGTGAGAGGTGCGCACTCTTTATTATGCAGCACACACATCAGCAGTGTGGAAGCAACTGTCGGAGAAAGACGCAAAAATCATTACAAGCACCGACAGCGAGAGACTGTTTAGTACTGCATCGCATGTCTTCGATGAGAAGAGGAAGGGGTGATTGTTGCTGGTTCTTTAAAAAAAAGTCTTTATATACATCATTTATAGTTATATATTTGTTATTCTCCCCTTCATAGACTGGTGTTATAACTATGATTCTAATTTGAATTATGTGATTCTGGAATCCAAGGTCTGTTCTTTATAACAATTCTGACAACAATTTAATTAGGTGGTTGTCCTCTAACATTGAATTTGAAACCCTAGAGTTTTGAAATCCTTCCGATTCTAGAACCATACAGTAATTGAATTGATTGTACATCAATCACATGATTCTGTAAGCTTTGTAGATAAATCTACATTCAGTCCATTAGAATAACGCCTCAATATTACACGCTGTCGTTTGATTGACGTGATAAGATGAGCAGGTCATGCTCTGTTAAGGTAATGTTGTTTATAACTTGACTGAAACTGGAAATGGTACCCAGACAGTCTGTCAGTTTTCTTGACTGTGTTCCATGTTTTAGTCTGAATAAACCAACCAGCCAGTATCTCAGAGATATTTAGTTGGCATCCTATCAGCCTGCCTCATATGGGAGTCCGCTATCTGTGTTTGCTGGAAAAGTAAATATTTTATGGTTAATTCTGTTTAGTGAAGTTTTAGTGAGTCATCCAAATAGGCACAAAAATGTTCTTAAGGGATGTCACTCACTCACACACACAGGTACACCAACATGCACAAACACACTACAATATGACTGAATAATTGATCTGCAAAAGAAGTCTGGACTGCAAGCGAAAAAACAGCTGCTAACACAGATACTGAGGTCAGCGTCTTCCAAGTTTCTGCAATTTAACTGCTGATTCGCTCACATACCATTGAATATTAGCATATTAATGGCAATGATTCAGACAAATGTGTAATGGAAAACATAAATTAATTTAGTTTCAAATAAATCCAGTTATCCACGTAAACCACCAGTGTATGACAATATTGTGTCTTATCTATCAAATCATAACAGCAGGGGGAAAGGCCTGATGGGACTAATTACATTTTTACTCCAGAACAATAATTTTTCTGCCTATAATAAAATTGAAAATACTTCAAAAGAACGAGTTTCACAAGTTACTTTAGCTGTAGTGAGTTTGTGTGTGTGTATGGCACTAGGTTGACGCAATGAAATTGGCCAAAATGGAATCATTCATCATTCAAAGTGGTATATGGGTATTTTCTGTCTCCTGTCTCTGACAGGGTTATTATAGGTTCAACTTCAACTAAAACCATAAAAAGTCAAGTTCATTACTTGAAATAAAATAAAGTTTAACTGAACAGAAATAAAATATATATATATATTAGGGATGCACCGAATGTTCGGCAACCGAAATTATTATAAGCGAAAAGACCGAATAAATTGTACCGAACAATGATATGACGCGATCAAATAACAACCAGTGTAGAGTGAGAGGTGCGCACTCTTTATTATGCAGCACACACATCAGCAGTGTGGAAGCAACTGTCGGAGAAAGACGCAAAAATCATTACAAGCACCGACAGCGAGAGACTGTTTAGTACTGCATCGCATGTCTTCGATGAGAAGAGGAAGGGGTGATTGTTGCTGATTTACTGTATGATGATTGAAATCGCGAAATGGCCTTAAACAGTTAGGTTAGTAAATAAACTGCAGAACATTATGTTTTCTAATACACGCACGCATTGCATGTATTCTGACAGCGCTGCACGAACTCGCCACAGATCTGCTTGTTAACCAGGGCTCAAAGTCCAAAGCGCGAGGAAAATCTGCGCTAAAACAGTGTTACTCGTCAGTTGCTCAGTCATATTTTTATGAATTTTTACAAGGCACGTGACAATGCGATACGTACGACGTATTCGTAATGAGACTCATTTATAAATCTGCTGTTGTCAACAAAAAGAAGCATTAAGGTCTTCCTGCGCATTTCCACCAAAATAAAAGTTGACAAAAAGCAAGAACTCCAACAAACATATATATATATATATAATACTATTTTAGTTGCAAAGGCATTTCTCATTTTCATTGTTTAACTTAATATACTAAAATACCTAAAACTCAAACTGAAATAAAAAATTTATAAATTTTATAGACTTATTTAAAACAAATTTGATTTATTTTAATTTATTTATACATTTTAATTAGCGTTAACCCAACTAAAATGTATTATTATTATTATTATTAAAATAATTCTCATTTGTGGTTTTCTTTTCTATGGATTTTTTATTATTTTTGGAGGGTAGAAATTCAGATCACAAATGAAGTAACCCATTTCTGCTCATTTGTTCTGCATTTTTCTGCATTCATGCAGGTGTCAATGTTGAAACTGTAAAATAAAATTAAAAAGAAAACACTAAATAATTGTAAATACTAATTATTTAACTTAATATGTGAATATTTACTTGAAATAAAAATAAAAATTAAGAATATAAATACATGCTAAAATAAAGCCATAGCCTACTTTTTTTTTCTCTATTTTTTTTCTTCAGAAATACATCACATTTTAAAAGCAAAATGCAAACAAGGATTCATTTTGACTTCAAGAAACAGCTACTAAAAAAAGTTGTTAATGTGGCTACCTTTAGTTAGTAACCCCCAAAACTGGCATGTGTGCATGTGTTACATCAAAGGTATTGTTTCATGCTTGTATCTCAGTCGATAATTGATGGCTTCAGCTTTCTAACCATGAATCCCAAATTCAGGTCACTGTTTCAAACACACCAGTTTGAGCTCTTCAAAAAAGACAGAGTACAGAGTTCAGAGCATGAACAGACAGAAAGACTATACTAACATTTTCCAAAGAGACAGACGCAAGTCTAGTTATATAACTCAGGTTACATCTCCTCATGACTGTGTGTGTTTGTGGTAAACTGCTGAAAATGAATCATTCTCAGCCAAATGACAAGCCTCAACCCTCCTCAAATTCATGATGAAGTATATTTCTGTCTCATACTTGCAGAAATTCCCACCATCTCTGAGCAATACCTGTATTTTTAATTGGACTTGCACTGGGCTAAAATAACTGCAGAAGGCGGGAAACCCACAGAAATCAGTGGGAGAAAAACTCATTCTTGAGCTGCCTCTGGTGATATAGCTTCCGCTAATGTTTCACCCGGGCAAATTGCACTGGCTTCGTCTCTACATTTATATTCTCATAACCCCACTAAATCTTTCCAATGGCTCATTACTGCTCTTTAAAATGAGAAAAAAAGAGCTGCCTCCTGATACAATGCTGAAAACTGAAGCATACTATATAGAAAACCGCAACAAGGGACTGCAAAAGCAGCAGCCGTAAACATATGGCAACAAGGGAATGCTGAGTTGAAGACAAAAAATAATCACTATAAATTTTATAGCAAACTTTTGAAAGGAAAAATGCATAGCACAATAATATACAATTGTTTTTATAGTAAACTTTTGAAAGGAAAAATGCATAGCACAATAATATACAATTATTTTTATAGTAATTGTAAAATAAAATACAAATCATTACACTTTCTTTATAGAAACATTATTATTATTAATTAATAGTGTTCAGAAGCTACTTTAGTGAATAATTATTAATGAATTATTCATTGATCCTAGAACTAATTATTCATTCATTAAGAACTAAGTTCTTAATGTCTTTCTGAAAGTGAAAGATTACAAAATTAAGAAATTGTTACTAGAAATCATATATAAATGAAGTAGTTTTATTTGAAATAATGTATTTATTTTTATTGAATTAAAGTTTTCTTATGAATATATAACTATTAATAAAATATATTTTGAAGCTGCTAATAAGTCTCTGTATTGAAGGCCATTACAAAGCAATATGACAACATGAAGTTTTGCCACTGATACAGAGCAGTCAACCAAGACGCTTGTGTTTTCCTCTAATATCTTTTAAAGGATAAAGACTGGCAGCAGTCAATTTCCATATGGCTTCCTATTCCGAAATGACACAGCCCATATCCTTGGAGAATCCACTGGTCAAAAAGGTGTCAATCATCAAACTGCAAAATGTATGGGAATCTTTTTTTTTTTTTTTCAACCATCACTATGGAGTGACAGTGTCGATCATTGTAGACTATGTTGTAAAACTACAGCGATGAAAATACCACCAAAAGCCTCCTCTTCAATGTCTAAAAGATTGCAATGTCAAACCGCTGACGCCTGTGGGTTATTGTCAGGAATGTTTCAAAGCATTTAGCATATCATTCACCTTGTTCTTATGCATGCGGAAAGCTTTTAATAGATCTCTCAGGAAAAGGCAAGACAGTCAGAGAAGCCTGTAATTTTGTAAAAGAAAATCAAAATGTCTTTAAATGCTCCATTAGAAAGTCCAAAAAGAAAAAAAAAAATCTAATTTAGACCAACATACATTACATATTATATAACTACCCTATCTGCCTCCATGGATTTATTTATTATGTTGTAATATTACTGGTTTGCTCTTAGCTCAATGGGGAAATCAAACAACTAGGGTGTTTTCATATAACACATGCTGAGTGAACATTATGGTGTGTTTTGTGCAGTGATTGCCTCTTCACTCCTTTCTAATAACAATACTAATGAGTCACATTGTGCCATCAGAGCAAGCTACAGGTCTCTCGCCTCAGAAGAGAGCAGCTTGTTTAGCTGCTTTCCGTTATTACAGTTGTGGAGAAAAGCAATCACCCTACTGCAATCCCATCTCAATCACATCTATCTGGCACTGCTGCGGCTGAAACAGCTCAAAACATTAACAATGGCACTGTTTCGAGGTTGATAAAAAAGCAGGATCAACTGTCCCTCGTTATCGACAGTTATTCAGTAAACTGGTGGATTATTATTGGCAGAAAGTTATTCCAGTTTGCAGCCTATTGTGGCCCTGAACCACCTGCTTAGGTGACAGGAAAGGTCTGTCTGACCAATCACAGCTTACTCCACAATACTACTAATTTAAAAGTGCAGGTGAATAAAATACAATAATACTGATTTAAAACTATTAGTAAAAAACTGCTGATTTAAACAAACTCACTGTACAGAAAAGACAGAACAAATTGTCAGAAATGGGTGTACTGGACTGCATTTGTGATCAAAATTTCTGTATATACTTACACAGATAATTAGTTTATACTGTATAATAATAATAATAATAATAATTTCTGCCCTCCAAAAATAATTAGTACCATAAAAAAGAAAACCACAAATGGACTATTTCAATATTAATAATGATAAAAAAATAAAAAATAAATAAAAATCCTATGGTTAACAGCAATTCAAATATATAAATAATTAGATAATTAAAAAATATATATTTTAAATATATAGATGCTGTAAGTAATTCTCTGGTAGTTAATGTTTAAAGACGTGAACATATGCAGATGCAGATTCTAATATCAAGCCTCCACAGTACTATTTTAGCTATGATAGCGGAACATTTCTAAATGTGGCATTTCCTGCCTCATGTGTCTGAACTCCCACAGTCTCCCACAAAACCTGTATTTTCAATTGGCCTCGCAGAGGGTTGAAATAACTGAAGCAGAAGGCAGGGCACCCACAGAACTCAGTGGGTGAAAAAAAGATTCCCACTCTGCCTCTGGTGATATAGCTGCTGCTAATGTGTCACCCAGGCAAATTGCACTGGTTTTGTCCTCCCATTTATATTCTTATAACCCTACTGAATCTTTCCAATGGCTCATTACTGCTCTTTAAAATGAGGAAAAGAGCTACTCCTCAATCCAGTAACAAGAGCTGAAGCTTATTACACAAATGTGCAGTGAATTGAGAGGCCGTCTTATCCTTCTCCCCATGGAGAAGAAAGTTCGAGACTAATCTAAAACAGAGACATGTCATTACACTTGAGCAAACGAAAGACGATAATCCCACTTGTTGTTTACAGGGCCATCTAATTAAATTGCCACGCTTTTGCCCTCTGATACATAATAGTGTATATGACATCCTACTCATCAGGTAATACATGTTGAATCGCTTTAATAAAATAGTGCAACGAAAGTGCTTTGATCAGGATGAACATTCAAGAGCTGTGTTTCAAACCCTAGCGAGCTGTATAGGGAGCATCCTAACTTAAACAGAACCTCTTAAGTGACAAATAGCACTGACAAAGCTAACTAGGTTTTGCAGCGCAGCTACATTTGTTTAGTTTTTTGCTCGACTTCAAATAAATGATGCTTTTAACTGTGTGTAAACTCTAGTGCAAATTAAGCTTCTGATGATCCTCTATGCCTCCCGTGAAGACCTCCAGCTAATGGAACATATGGAGTGCGATCATCACCTTTCATGCATTACCTGCACTGAGCTGAATTCATCCTTCCCCTTTTCCCACTTGAGTCGCACTTTCCTTCTTATCCTCACCGTTCCTTCGTTTGCTAACAGTCTTGGACTCCCTGCATGGCCTGCACATGTCTCTGTTTACCCGTGCTCTGTCGTCTCATCCTCTACCTTTGGCTCGCAAACTTGGAATGGTGAAGAACTGTTCTTTTTTTTAATCTGCTTCAGAAAAATCTGCATGTATTCTAAAAAATAAATATATTCTCAAATAAATAAACACAAAAAAATGTATTATTAATAAAATAAAGACATTATTAATAAAATAATATTATAAATAAAGTAATACATAAATATACTGTATTTAAATATAAACAAAAATACTGAAAATAATAATATATATATATATATATATATTAGGGTTGGGCTGATAGACGATGCCATCGCTGATGGCTGATAGACATCACGATGTTGAGCCGGCATCGTGATCCCCCCCCATTCCCCCCGCATCCCCAGATGCACCATCTGTCTACACTGGACGCAACAAAGAGACCGTTGAAAATCATTTGAAATTTGTGTCAGCAGCACGTCATAAATAGAACGCGGCAGCAGTTTACTGTCGGGGATTTGACGTGTCACGCCGGATCCAGTGTAGACAGCATCACTGATTTTTAATGAGTTCTATAGACTGATCTATATATAATAAATCTCTATTATAGAGCAGTGGTTCTATAGTAGTTTGTCGCGCTGCGCCGCGCTGTACGCGTCCGGTGTAGACACGGTGTTAGGAATCGTGTTTTCCCTTATAAGGATTCACACTTCGGGCACACCCCTC
>NW_015542355.1:774753-785420 GCF_001515605.1 Sinocyclocheilus anshuiensis
CTGTTTGTAAACAAATAGCCAAGCTAAGCTATTAGCATTGAAGGCTAGTGGTTAGCACGTAGCATTTTGTGGTGTCAAAGGCAAAATGTGTTGCAGTGTTTGAAGTGTTGAAGTGACTTGCTCAGTTACATCTGAACTTTATCTTTCCCTATTTCATACGGATTTCATCCTATCTCTCTTCCTCTCCTCCAATTGAAAAGAACAGACAGATGCACACTTTATAAACCTTATTGCAATGCGATTTTAACCAAACGTCAGATTAGCGATCCCACAATTGGTTATAAGTTGCCTTATAAGAATTAATGAGTTAAATTCCTTACAGTACACTGCTTACTTTTTTATATTCATTTAAAAGACACTTCAGTTGAGTGCAGGGTTTGGGTTAGAGTTATGTGGAAAAAAAATACACTGACTTGCATTTCTCTATTCGTAAACTACAAAATACAAATCTTTTATGAATTTGTATGCACTGTGTTTTACCAAACATACGCCTTAGAGATAAAATAAGACTGATTTATTATATCACAAAAACACTTTGAAAAGGTTGAAACTGCAGTGGAATATCATATCTAGTCATATACAATTGCTTTTCCCCAAAAACAATGCTGATGGATATCAACAAACCTATATAGTACATGCCATTTTACAAAATGATTTTTCTCTTCAGATGTGGTAGAAATGTGCTACAAACAAGATAGATCAGGGGTCTTCAACTAAAATTGTTTGAGGTCCAGTAATGAACCCTCCTCAACAGCCGAGGTCCGGACAATTATATACCTAAAAACATGAACTGATGGTTTTTGCCAGACCAGGGTATCTGCAGGATATTAATTGTTACATTTTTTAATAATGCATTATCTTCTTGTCAATCCACCAGTTCACATTTACAACTCTGTGTGTTTGCTGCATAAAAACATGGGTTGATTTTCACATTTGTCTGAACAAAAACAGCAGAAGGGCTTAATGAAAATGCAAATTCATTCTCTTCCAGCAGGTGGCGCTTTGGCAGAAATATAGTAACCACAGCACACAAAGCAGCGCAGCAGCTGACTTTTAAACATGCAGCGCTCATATTTATTTAATGAATTCGTAGTTTTTTGAAGTTTAATCATCACATTAAGCCGTAACGCAATTCTTGTCTTACCGTCCCCAAATTGAAGACCTCCTGAAATCATAATTAAAACTTTCTTGTTCTAAAATTTGATAGAACTAAATGTAAGACTTTACGGACCCATCAACTTTCCTAATTTTTGAGAATGCCACTGTTTTTCCCTCACTGAAAGTTTCATCTGTCTGCGCGCCGCTCTCTGCTCTCTTCACTGCACACACGACTGCACATCTGACTGTAGCAACAGTTAACTGTAGTAGCAACCCGTGGCGCCATAGGACCCAAACGGCTCTACTGAGCTGACCTTGATGTGCTTGATATAAATTAGATTTTATTAGAAAATAGTGTTTGGCATTTATTTATTTCATTATGTCAAAATGCTTCGCAGTCTGGGTGGACACATCTCGAGGTTCATCAGTTGGTGACACCGGAGTTAGATAGTTTGTTTCCAGATCCCACAAGGCTTAAAAGGAACAGTTCACCCAAAAAATGAAAATTTGCTGAAAATGTATTCACCCTCGGGCCATCCAAGTAGTAGATGAGTTTGTTACTTCATCTGAACAGATTTGGAGAAATGTAGTATTACATCACTTGCTCACCAATGGATCCTCTGCAGTGAATGGGTACCATCAGAATGAGAGTCCAAATAGCTGATAAAACATCACAATAAACCACAAGTAATCAACACGACTCCAGTGCATGTTTGTAAGAAACAAATCCACCATCGCTTTCCGCCAAAATACCAATCCATAATAACGCTTCATCCAGTGAAAAAGCCCATCCCCCAACTGACATATTTGTTTAGAATTTTTTTTGGACTGTTTTTGCTTGTAAACGGTACTTAATCTGTGCATATTTCTCTCCTGATTCAGATGACAACATTTTCACTGGAGAAAGCAATATTTTGCATAGAGGACTCAGTTAAAAACATCCCAATGATGCAGCTTTTTTGGCACAGCTTTTTTTCCTGAGAATTTGGTCTGGCGTTATATAGATTACTTGTGAGTTATTGTGATGTTTTCATCAGTTTCAACTCTCTGAACTTCTGATGGCACCCATTCACTGCAGAGGATCCATTAAGGGGCAAATGATGTAATGCTAAATTTCTCAAAATCTGTTCCAATGACGAAACAAACTCATTTCATTTTCATTTTGAGCAAATTTTCCTTTTTGGGCAAACTATTCCTTTAACTAGCAAGATTAGTTTTTTTGCACCAGCACTAACGAACATGAACTGGCAGCCTAAGCATTTTTTTTTCAGCAGCGATGTCCCTCTAAATGCAAGTACATCAAATGAAAACATGTTTTCCTCCTTAGACTATAATGACCTTCATTTGTCTTCTGCATGTAGTGGTTTTATAAGAATAATGCTTTGTGTACCTCAGAGAAGGAGCTCAGAGGAAAACCTCAGGTTTCGAATTGCGCTGGACGCTAACGTGTCGCATGTCTTCTCTCGCATTGCATCTGATTGATGCATCCAATCGATACCGCGGAAGACGATGAGGCCATTTACAGAGACACATACCTCCAGCTGCAGTCATCAACCACATAAATAGATGTAGTGCTGATAAGCTACAGGACGGAAAATGCAAAATCTAATGGCACGCTGTCCCGTTCAATAAATGCTAATGAGTGACCTAAAACCGGAACCATAGCAAGCGTGAAATATGTTAGGACACTTAAAAACAAGCACGCAGATGTCAAGCGAGATATGTGAGAACGCTACTGTAGGCGCTCTTTGAATTTTTAGCAGAGCCGATGCAATAACAAGCTTCAGAGGCTCAGAGTTTAAGAGGAATAGAGCCACACTTTATGACAGAAATAGACAGGGCGCTACAGTTTGTGTAGGCAGACTTTAGCTGAGCGTGGCAAATTTAACAAAGCTGAGACAAAGCATTACAGTAAAGGCACACCGAGACCCCATCTGTTCAGAAAGCTCTCAGATCCATTCTCAAGAACACTAGGCTGAAATTGTACACCACTCAGCATGCAACTATGGGGTGTAAGGGAAAAGGAGCACGCTGCAAACAATTCTATATCTTAAGTGCACTTTTGAGTGCCACAACACCCGCTCCAGAATGCTTATGTCGTGCCATGCAGATGCGGAGTGTTGAACTGCACGATAAAACAAGAAAGGCGAATGATTGATTTATTAAAACTGGGATGAAGACTTTATAATTAATTGAATTGCAGGTTAAGCGGGAACTGAACAGGCGAGCCGAACTCCAATTTGCGCTTTGTGTGTCTAATCAGAAAAAAATAAGCACCTTACCTTGGTTTATTTGTTCAGTTATTTAAGCCTGCAGTAATTAGTGTCAGGACAAAGTACTAAAGGTTAATGAGCATTTGATAAGGCACCATTTTATTAACCAAAACACTTTTTCCTGCTGAAACGTGGGAAATCTGACACTTTTTCTGACTCCGCAGATGGTCTGAGAAAAGTGATAAAAATGGCGCTACTGTTTTTTTGGTGCATATCTTATTTGTGTACCCCAAGCCGAGATGGGTTAGGCTACAAGCGACATTAATTGTTTTTTGGACCACAAATATGAAGGAGATCGACTGCACTGTAAATCACGACAATGGTCTGGGTATCGACACTTGATTTAGTGAGGAGAAAACAAAGCCTCTGCTCTATTTTTCTGTTGCTCTCTGGGCTGCATGTCTTAAATCAATATCCATCAACGATTTTGAAATTACACCCAGACTAAATCCCAATTTCATCACCGGGAGTCACATCTGCTGAGTTTCATTTAATTACATCAGCCTAGAAAAGGACAATCAAAGTTGTTTTTCAACCGTTATTTACCCAACTGAAATGTCAACAAAATCCCAAAACCAACGCGAAGCTAGTTTTTGACAAGCTTTCTTCTTCCGCACATTAAATGATGTAAAGATTTCACTTTAAGAGATATGAAAAATCCTCTCAAAATTTACCTTGTACGATGAGATGCACTTTTGTCGATTCTGGTTTCTTGTTTGTGAGGATGGAACATACGTACGGCCCCTCGTCGTATAAGTTTACATTTATGATCTTTATACTGTATTCAGTGAGTGCTGTGTTTAGTAGGACCACCCGGGGGTCCAACGACCATTTTTCATTCCCCGTGAACAGGATAGTGGTCCGGTTGAGCCATGCCACCCTTGATACTTTGTTGTCCACATTACACCTGTTGAAAGACACAAATAGATGAGGATAAATATGATTGTTTGCCATATGTTAAAGTAAAAATAGGATCCACAGGTTCAAACTCAGTTTGAAATGAGTTGGATACATTTTGAGGAACTTCAATGAAAGGCAAAGTGTTATAATTTAAATGAGGAAGTCATAATGGGATAGCATGTCCAATTATCAGCTAATGCTTTCTTTAAATCTTTTTTTACAGTAGGAAAAGGTCAAGCTAACTTCTACTTGAAGAAAAAGCCAAGAAAACAATGATTTATATTCTAGACACAGTACTGGAGTCCAAAACCTGAGCCTAACCTTCAATTCAACAGACTTTACTGGATAAATATCATGATGCCTATAATATCACTTCAGCTTGCTTGGAATGCAAAAGAAAAAAAACATGTGACAAAGCAACAGGTAATATAAACAGATAGCTGTTCTTTTTCTCTCATTTTCTATTACAGATCTCGAGTAAAAATTAAAAAAGCTTTTCATCTCATCCATTTCAAATAGCCGTGAGGAAAAAATAGGGCAATTCTGGGTGATGGCCACCTTTCAGTTCAGAAGAATCTGGATATGACACTACATTTGTCTCCTTCACAGGAAAGGACATTTCTTAAAACTGCAGAAAAAGACCTAGAGGCATTCGCTAAACTTTTGAGTGATGGCTCTAAAGGTTAGGACTAATTGAAAGTCAGAGCTCCATATTAAAAAACTTAGGCCGCAATCCCATGTACAGCAGTGTACTTTCACAAAAGAAAAAAAAATACTGTTTTCATGGTGTTTATTTGTGATTTTCTGGCATTTGCTTTACTTGTCAATAGTTATTTCATAATACAATGGCACAGAATGTGTTGTTGACATGGTTTTCATCAATAACACTTTTACAAGGTGCAGTGAGGATTTTCAAAATGCCATTGCCAACCCGTTCACGTCAGCATGCCAAAAAACACTGCAGTAATTCATATTAGTCTTTAAGAGGGCTTCACTCTCAAGGTCAAAATCTGTAAATGGATTATTAGACCCTTTACTGGTGAATTTCCCAGCTCTGAAAATTAGTCAACAAGAGAGCGCTCTTTTGGCAAATCTGGAGGGCAACAATTGCAAGTGTGAAGTGAATGCTTTCTCAGGATATTCTTCAAAGGGAAAAGCTCATTCAGACTGTTAATCTATGCAGAGTGCTGGAGCGCAAGAGAGCTTGCAGAGGATTTGAACCATAGAAAACCACAAGATTAAGCTCTGGTCTATAATCATGCATGCTCTGCAGTTTTTGCTTGGGAATCACAGTGCACATTCGAACAATAGAATGGATTTTTTTAAGTTTCAGTTTAAAAATAACCCCATAGCCGCTCTGTGCTTGGCCTTAACACCTTAAAAGTGTTGCAAAACCTACTGTTCATATTTTAACGTCTTGGTGCTGTGGGGTCTAATTTCCCTTAACTTAATGCTCGCTTTCCCCTCCATCCCAAAAAATTCTCATAACTATCAGAAGAAGCTCCCCCAGATGTTATTACGCACATTAATTCTGTACGCAGCAGCAGCACCCTCCATCTTCTGAACTGCACTGTTCATCATGCTCCAATATGTGTCTAGTTGATAAGTGCGTGGATTTGTATCCTTATTCTGACTGAGAGCGACAAACTGAGCCTTAAACACCAAAATAATGACATTAGCATGATGGGGGGGGGACATGGAGGCTACACCAAAAGTTAATTTTCTGTTCAAAAGTTACATTTTAAGGGACTTATTGGTGAAAGGCTTGCACTGTGAATAGGAAGGTCATGGTTCCAATCCCACCGTGGGCACCTTCTCTGGCCGTTCTAAGCAGGATGCTTAACACCTCAACTGCTCCAGGGTTGCTGTGGGACAGATGATTGTGTGCTCTGAATTTCTGCGTCTGCCTGTGACAGATTTGATTAGCAATATGCAAGATAACGAGTTTGCATAGTGGCTGTGGGAACTGGTGCAAAGTCTTACAAAATAAACCAAAAAGGTTTGACTTTACAAACTGTCTCTTGACTTGAGTGTTTAAAAAAGGTGATTACACATTTCTAAAACAATTAAACTGCTACTAAATAGGTCCAAGACTTGATTTGAGTCTTAAAACAGACAGATATTTATGTTTATGCAACAGCAGGTCAAACAGAACACTGCAATGTCATCACACAGTATATGCTTCAGATCAAACAGCATGCATACATTTATAATGATCCATATCAAATAGCTGGCGCACACATTTATATATGCATATCAACCAATGGAGCCATTATAAATGCAATATGCTAAAAAGACCACTCTCACTGTGCTTGAAATTACTGTCACTTAAGCCGAGGCAAAAGCATATAGATTGTTCCACCATGTGCTAAAAAGTGAGAGGTGTTTCTTAGAAGGCAGAGAGAGCCTCCTTTATCCAGCATTGACAGGCTGAGATCAGGCCTCATTCAGTGAACTAATGACTCTTGTCACACCAGTTCCTTGCACTTCAGCCTAATGGACTGTCAGCCACCTTGGTGCCAGATCGTTTATATGAAGAAATATCTTCTCAACTCAAACATGTTCTAAAATACATAGATGGATTATCAATATTTTCCACAACAACCTTATTTAGAGACAGAGAGAAAAAAAGCTATTTTGTTTGAATAACGCTTTTTACTTAATGTAATAGTGGAATGTAATCTTAAAAATAAACTTGCATACTTCACACATCATGTGTTACATGAGCATGATGTAATAAAAATTGTGCTGGGCAACGATTAATCACGATTAATCGCATCCAAAATAAAAGTTTTTGTTTACATAGTATATGTGTGTGTACTGTGTATATTTATTATGTATATATAAATACACACATGCATATATATATAAGAAAAATATATTATGTTTATATATTAAATATATTTATATATAATATAAATTATGTGAATATAAATATATACATGTAAATACTTTCTAAATACATACTGTATGTGTGTGTATTTATATATACATAATAAATATACACAGTACACACACATTTATTATGTAAACAAAAACTTTTATTTTGGATGTGATTAATCGCGATTAATCGTTGCCCAGCACTAAATAAAAAACATCATTGAATCTGATTGATCTAACAGATTAGTCCAACGTTGCTAGGTAATATTTGTCATTTGCACTTATATATTGTTGCTCTTTTGTTAGTTTTGACTGCTTTTATTGTCCTCATTTGTAAGTCGCTTTGGATAAAAGCGTCTGCTAAATGACTAAATAAATAAATAAAAATAAATAATATACTTTGGTATACCAATATATATATATATATTGAAAACAGTGGTATATAGTGAGATATAACGTATATATATAAACTGTACAAATAAATAAACATATGATCCACTCTATGTAAAATTAAACAACAATTGCATGTGAGGGTACATGATTTTAAACATTTTCCAAAGGTACTAATTATTTGGGTTTTAATGGAAAAAATGACTAAGCACACATTTAATTAAGGTTTTTTTTTGAACATTTCTTTCTGTTTAAAACCACCTGACTGATTAAAAACCAGATTCACACACATTGTAAATCTGCTCAGTGTCATTCTAATATCCATATGGTTAATATTGGACATCACCCAGCATAAATATAATAAAGCATAACAAATAAGGAAAAAACTGGTCTTAGTAGGTTTCCTGGTCCAGCCTAGTCAGACTGGTCTGGTTTGGTTTGCTGGTTTTAAACTGGAAAACCAGTTAGATGACCAGCTAAACAAGCTGAGCACCAACAAATCAGCAAGATCAACACCTAAAATAAGAAAGCCACCATTTTATTTTGGTTGGTTTTTTATTTTATTATAAAAAACAAATTTTTGCTATAAGGATGAAGTATATTCTGACAAATATATATACTACAAATATATATACAAATATACTAGATATTCTAGATCTAGTGTTAATGATTTAACACTCTTAACTATCTTACTAAAAATCAATAAAAACAGATAACATAAATAAAGGTTAAATCTGTGACAAACATATAAGGTGCAACAACTTTTAATGTTTGGGTGATGACAACGAGAGGCCATTTCATAAAATGACACTTGTCATATTTTTCATATCGCTGCTATGCCTTTTTCAGATATGAGTAGGTCAGTGAGACTCTCTGCTGTGGGGATTCGGTGCTTGCAGATCATTGTCGGTAGACAGCCATGTGGTCTCAGGGTGAGATTAATGACAGGCAGGCTTTATGTGATGGGAGACTGATGAAGGCCATTACACCAGGGGCAATGAATGGTGGCCACTCTGTTTGGGCTTTCAGATAGAGGGGAAACAGGAATGATTTCCCCAACCAGACACAGACAGCAGTGTCGAGAGTTACATACTGGGATTTAGCGGAATGTGGGATATATAGAAAAAGTAACAAATATTGAAAACCACGTTTGGTGGTGAAACATAATATGATTTTTTATTTTAAATGTCAAAATGGCATTTTATCAAAATACACTGCTTTTTTTATGGATGTTAAGTTGAAACTGTGACTTACTGATTACGTTTAGAAAAAAGGTAAAGGTTTTGACAGATTTTTTTGTCAGCAATAATTGATCAAAAATGACAGTAAAGCCTTGTATGTACAGAAATATATTTTTTCAACTAAATGCTGTTTATGCTGTCCTAAAAAATGTATCAAAGTTTCCACAAAAATATTAAAGCAGCACAAAAATATAGCTTTCCAATCATTAAAAAATTATAATAAAATAAAAAATCTAATATTTTAAAATAGAAACAATTTTTAAATTGCAATAATATATCACAATATTGCTGCTTTTACTGTACGTATATTTGAGCAAATAAATGCAGCTTGTGTGAGCGCAAGAGACTTTCAAAAAATATTTAAAAATGTTACCATTTTTTGTCAAAGTCCTTGCAGACTAACTTACCAAGCTAAATATTTTAGCCATTCTATTCCAAGCAAAATAAAAATATTTCAAATGTATATTATTTAAATTATTTTATGATTTGGAGTAGAACTAGAATGCAAAACAAGATGCCATATTTTTACTGAGAATAATTCTTGATGTAGTTTCTAGCCAGGGTGTTATGTATTTCCTGCAGATGCTTTCAAAATTTAACCCAATGCAAAAGCAAAAGCGTTTGCTTTTCTGTACCCCATTCAAGTTTCCTGAGTGAGCCGTGGCCCTCGTTTGAATTGAAATAACAGTACAATAGAACAGGCCACCACTTGTGATTGCCACTTTTGTCACTGCTTTCAAGGTGGATGCACTAACATTCTATTTGTGTCAGTCCTCGGAGGATCCGTCTGAAGGCCTCAGCCCACCTCCATAGCTAACTAGTCATGTGGATGAATGGCCTGCAGAAGTATGAAGAGAAACTGCCATTTTTGGCCCATCACTCAAGAACACGAGACAGACAAGCCCGATAAACGCTGCCGTTTGCTTTGTCCCACACAGCGGTATCTCCACATCAAAGACCCAAAGCTTCACCATAAGGCAAGCTGGAAAAACACATTGTTAATAATTTGTATACATATTTAAAATAGAACAATTATGCACTTTTTTAACCAAATTTTAATTAAACTTAAATTAAACCCATGACCTTGACAATGTTAGCACTGTTCTCTACTGTTTAAGCTACAGAAATTCACTTCAGTTTACCCATCAGTCTGAAATATAATTATTTTTCTTGTTATATAGATAATATGTGATTTTATTTTTCATAAATGTAGTCTTTGTATACTGAAATCTTTCATCATCATCTTTTATTTTCAAACACACACACACACACACACACATTTTCATTAGAGGTGGTGCAATCGGTCAACCTCTAATTTACATATAATTAAAATAAGTAAAATTTTAAAGTAATATTTCATTTTCAACTGTTGTACGTTCAAGTCTAACCTCAAGCTTGAAGCTGATTGATCTGTGGTTGTGATATGTATACAACCTCAAGCCACATTGCATCCGGTAAAGACACGTGTAGCATTATATATGAGACAGACAGTCACTTTGGTACAAATGTTCTTGATAAGCCTTGAAGGACATACTGCAAATGCACCCTAAAAGGATAAAACTGTAGAAAGACATGAAGGAGAGAAAAACTAGGAGATGTTGAATATGCCTTGAAGCAAGGTCAAGACACTGAAAATGCACTGAATGAACAACATCTCTTAAACAAGCCACATACTAGACAGGATGTGTCTTACGGAAGGATGAAGTTGGTTAGAGAACTGTAGTTTGAGAGTGTTCAAGAAAAAAAAACGTTTATACCGAAAACTGAATTATTACAGTAAAAATGTAATATAGAAATAAAGCTTAAAATGCTGTTTTGTTCTCTCACCAATCAAGGTAGGGTGTGGAAAAACAAAAATAATTTTCTAAGAAAATTCACTTTGAAT
>NW_015542355.1:785933-791151 GCF_001515605.1 Sinocyclocheilus anshuiensis
TTTTTTTACTTTTTAGAAATGGCCGACAGCACTTTCGCACAGTTGCAAACCTTTTATACATAAAAAATATCAGCATGAGGTGCTGCAGGTCACCACCACCAGAAAAGAGTTGGCAAGGTCTCATTTACAGATGAAAAGAAGAAATTCAGCTGGACTCAAAACAAAGGATTGTGGTCTTGGAACCTAAGGGGGTTTAGCCAGCACTCTCTACAAACTCTGAAGCATGCAGTAAAAGAAAGCTGCAAGGAATGACAATCCACAGAATATCTCCAGAGACAGATATCCAGGATGATCCTCTCTTTATCTGGACCCTTGTCTGAAGACACCTATTTATAGTTCATATGGTAATAGTCGGAAGAGAGGTTTAATCAGTGCATGCTCATTTTCAGCCTCCGTGATGTTCTACAATGTTTAAACCAAACCACACATAATGGTCATAGACATTAAGACCTTATAAATGATTTTAATAAAATTCTTGGTCTATTCTGGCTCAGAATTTCATTTTTTATGTTTGTGTTACTATCTTGTGGTACAGTGCACATGAACTTGGAGAAGCAGGGTTGAACTTTCTTTCTTCTCCAACATTGTTGCACTTTACATCACTGAAGGTTGCACTCTGGAAAATGCACGAGACTCATGAGAAAATATACATAAACTCACAACAATGCTATACAAATTCCCAAGGCTGCTCACTTTTATGGTACGAATGTAACTGAAGAAAGATTGAAAAAAAAAATTAAATAGTGTTTAACTGTGAAGACATACTATTCTGTAAAGATCTCTATTTAAAGGTTCATTTCATTTTAGCATATGAGAAAACGATAGATAGAGAGACAGACAGACAGACAGACAGACAGATAGATAGATAGATAGATAGATAGATAGATTTCATCATTGTGTACTTCAGAAATATGCATCCTTTCCCCAACCATTTCTCACGGGTGCTGTGCGTTGCTGTCTCCAATTGACAGCTCAAAATGTCTTCTAGATACGCATGACTGGGGCAGAATGACTGCCGGCAATGCCAATGAATAGAAGCAAGTCCCCACAGCGTGAGATTGAGAATGTAGATAACTGATAAAGCCAAGATACACCTACTGCCTATCATCAGCCTGATTCAATTCTGCTTTATCTAGCTGCAATGATACGATTCTGATATCTGATAATACTGTGGGTGCAGCAACGCTCTGGGCTTAATATTTTTTTTAGAAAAGATAAAGTGAAAGGAAAGAACATGGAGGGAGAGAACGAATGAAAAGAGAAAAAAGTCATGAGCTGTGTGGTTTGGATGTTCATTTGAGGGAAATTATTCTAATACTAAGGAAAAGTAAATACACTTACTATTTGCACAACTAACATTTGCAATAGGTGCACAAGTGAATTCAACTCACTTTGATGTGCGAAAGTAGGAGTGACAGAAACTCAACATTTTTTACAAGCCCTAATGAAATCCTGTGAGAAACGTCCAGTAAGTCAATATTACTCTAGCAAAAACAACATGCAAGCTTTTCCTTTTACAGAGGAGTACAGAGAATGATTCTCTCCGCTTAAATCTAGACCAAGCTGGGTAATGAAAAAAATTATTTTTACAAAAACAGCCCATCTTTTATCTAAATGCAAAATCTCAGAGCGATATCGTCTTTACAACATAATCATTAGCTCTCGATTCATGAAACACATGAGGAATCGTGGGAGGTTATTAGGCCAATCAAAAGCCAAAGTGTGTGCTGCTAATAGAATCTGTACAGGTGGTCCAGAAAATTTCCAAGTCATCGTTGTTCTGATTGGTTGAGAGCAGCGCGGCGTGTCTAGCGGGCGCAGGATGTGGGCTGTTGGGAGGCCTGATTAATCTTAATTTTCCTGCTCTGTCATTTTTAACAGTGATTCACCAATCAGCCACTGCGACAAAGACAATTTGTGCAAAGAAACACTTCTACTTTGCAATAATTACCAGACTTTGCGAAGTAGAAAAAACTAGCATGAAAACTAGCACAGAATATGTGCATGTAGATCTGCTGATACAGACTTAAAGGGTTTGGATAAGCCAATGCATTGTGGTGGATTCATCAATAGCAATATAATGTTATTTATTTTTGTAATAAATTACAAAAAAAAAAAAAAAATCATAATTAATTAAATAAATGAATTAATCAATTTAATATAGATTTTAACTGTGAAGACTTATTGTTTTGTAAAGGTGTTTTTTAAAGGTTAATTTAATTTCATTGCTTCTGATAGATAGATAGATAGATAGATAGATAGATAGACAATAATCATGCTGTCTAATCAGCATCTTGATATGCCACACCTGTGAGGTGGATGGATTATCTCGGCAAAGGAGAAGTGCTCACTAACACAGATTTAGACAGATTTGTGAACAATATTTGAGAGAAATAGGCCTTTTGTGTACATAGAAAAAGTCTTAGATCTTTGAGTTCAGCTCATGAAAAATGGGGCAAAAACAAAAGTGTTGCGTTTATAATTTTGTTCAGTGTAGATAGATAGATAGATAGATAGATATTAAATATATAATCATTTAAATAATTTATTATGATTATTATTATTAATAATAACAAATAAAAAAAATCTTACTGACTTCAAACTTCTGAATGTTGTACATAAACACCATACCATATCTTGAATTTTACATTTTCAACAAAATCTTTGCATTTCTGCTAGAAAATGAAAGTGGTGGACTCATCTATAGTATTTTAATGTCATTTATTTTGAAATAAATAAATAAAATAAAATAGAATAAAAACATAATTCACCTTTAAGACTAAATAATTTCCACAATCTACAATGACATCTTTTTTTCTAGAAATAATCTGCCCATGCTCAGAGTGGGAAAAGGGAGTCTGTACACAAACACACACACACTAAATGTGCCAGGTGAAATGATAAATGGCAACCAATGAGTGTGCTGTCTTGACCTCCACCAGGGATAGTATGAAGCAAATCACCAACAACTCAACAAAACAATATGAAATGTTTTGTAAGGCCCCAGGAACGCAGCTTCTGCCTTTACAGGAAGCACTGACTCCTGATCAGAGAGAACAAACTCTATCCTTCTCTCCTCTCTTTCCACGAAAATCAATTTCTCCCTCTTCAGGCAAACCCATTCTGAGAAGGCTTACAGATAGAAGTGTTTACGTTCTTAAGTAAAGCATTAAAGCCAAGTCAAAAGCCTTGACGTTAAAAATAAAGGAAGTGAAAGACAGAATCGAGTCGAGTGAAAGAGGTGATGATTGACTGTCGACTGCAATACCACCATTCTGAACCTCTGTGTTTCATTCCGTTTCACCTCCAAAACACAGGGTCAGGATTAGGGATGCCAATTTTCGATTATTCCCATGATCAATCGTCGTTTAAATTAACAATCAATTAATTGATTAATCGTTAACCTTAATGCAGCAAATTGCGTCTATTGCAGTGGCATATAGTTACCGGCATGACAGGATGTTCAAATGCTACTCAAAACGCAGCTTCCTCAGCCGAATGAAAAGGGTTTTTAGTCTAAATAAAAGGCTGGTAGTAGGATTGTAAAATGAATAGATGTGATTACGATCATTTGATAAAATGAAGAGAGCACGCTGTAGTTACGTTTGGGATCATTTTACTTTGTTGGCTGTTTCAAATCCTGTCACGGAGACCGCTGCATGCGCCTTTTTAAATGGTTTTCATTGTTTCATGGTGCTTATTGTTTTATTTTAAAACACAATCGCAATGTTTGAAATTTACATTATCGCCATTTAAAATATAAATGATCCCAAACGTAACGTCTCGGTTACGTATGGTAACCCTCGTTCCCTGAAGGAGGGAACGGAGACATCACGTCGGATGACCGACGAATTGGGATCTCGCTTAGAGAGACCAATCTACTTCGAGTGTAAACTAAATGAGCCAATGCACATTGGCATGCGATTATTGCATCCAGCTGCCGCTGATCACAGCATGAGTATAAGTAGGCAGCAGATGCAGCGAATATTCAGGTTTTCGCTGAGGAGCCGAGCCGGTGACCCGACCGCTCAGCGGTGGTACAGGAGCTGTGGCGACGGGACGTGACGTCTCCGTTCCCTCCTTCAGGGAACGAGGGTTACCATACGTAACCGAGACGTTACGTTTGGGATCATTTATATTTTAAATGGCGATAATGTAAATTTCAAACATTGCGATTGTGTTTTAAAATAAAACAATAAGCACCATGAAACAATGAAAACCATTTAAAAAGGCGCATGCAGCGGTCTCCGTGACAGGATTTGAAACAGCCAACAAAGTAAAATGATCCCAAACGTAACTACAGCGTGCTCTCTTCATTTTATCAAATGATCGTAATCACATCTATTCATTTTACAATCCTACTACCAGCCTTTTATTTAGACTAAAAACCCTTTTCATTCGGCTGAGGAAGCTGCGTTTTGAGTAGCATTTGAACATCCTGTCATGCCGGTAACTATATGCCACTGCAATAGACGCAATTTGCTGCATTAAGGTTAACGATTAATCAATTAATTGATTGTTAATTTAAACGACGATTGATCATGGGAATAATCGAAAATTGGCATCCCTAATCCTGACCCTGTGTTTTGGAGGTGAAACGGAATGAAACACAGAGGTTCAGAATGGTGGTATTGCAGTCGACAGTCAATCATCACCTCTTTCACTCGACTCGATTCTGTCTTTCACTTCCTTTATTTTTAACGTCAAGGCTTTTGACTTGGCTTTAATGCTTTACTTAAGAACGTAAACATTTCTATCTGTAAGCCTTCTCAGAATGGGTTTGCCTGAAGAGGGAGAAATTGATTTTCGTGGAAAGAGAGGAGAGAAGGATAGAGTTTGTTCTCTCTGATCAGGAGTCAGTGCTTCCTGTAAAGGCAGAAGCTGCGTTCCTGGGGCCTTACAAAACATTTCATATTGTTTTGTTGAGTTGTTGGTGATTTGCTTCATACTATCCCTGGTGGAGGTCAAGACAGCACACTCATTGGTTGCCATTTATCATTTCACCTGGCACATTTAGTGTGTGTGTGTGTGTGTGTGTGTGTACAGACTCCCTATTCCCACTCTGAGCATGAGCAGATTATTTCTGGAAAACAGGATGTCGTTGTAGATAGTTGAAATAATTTGGTCTTAAAGGTGATTTTTTTTTAAAATTTCATTTATTTATTTTAAAATAAATAACATTAAAATACTATGGATGAATTTCCCACTTTCTTGCAGA
>NW_015542355.1:796550-819796 GCF_001515605.1 Sinocyclocheilus anshuiensis
GAGCTTGGGCCGCGACTCCGAGATGATCATCTTCCCGCAATGAGAAGATGACTCATCCACAAACGCTACCTCAGCGTGCTACATGCCTAGGCACGTGAGGGAGCGATCGTGACCATCACCCAGCGCCAGGTAACGACCGCATCCAGAAATGCCCGGGTGATACGTTGTCTATAGCAAGACCCACATCGTCTTTACAAAGACGTAACGTCAAGTTTGCCACGCAACGTCGTCTTTAAAAAGACGCACCCGAAATTGCTCTTTTAGGGGAAAAAGCTCTTTTAGCGTGCTGAGGCGCACAGGGGAGATTATCATCTGCAACACAAACGGGGTAGTGCAGCCTGATGTGTGCAACCCACTCGACACGGGAAACCACCACCGCTGAAGCGCCGTACCACCAACACGAAGAGCTCTCCAAGAGCGTGCTGAACTCGTTCAGTCTTCTTCTCTCAGTAGAGTAGTCAGGAGCAGAACGATGTGATCGCTCGGCTCCGAAGCAAAAAGCTGAATATGCGCTGCATCTGCAGCCTACTTATACTCACGCTGTGATCAGCGGCAGCTGGATGCAATAATCGCATGCCAATGTGCATTGGCTCGTTTAGTTTACACTCAAAGTAGATTGGTCTCTCTAAGCGAGATCCCAATTTCGTCGGTCATCCGACGTGACGTCGAGAGTGACCGACTGAAAGGGAACTACGGTGTGTGGGGCTGTGCCACGCGGACAGTGAACCGCTTCCACCGGCGGTGCTACGGCAAAACACACTGTTGCTCACATGAAATATGTTTATGTGAATACTATGACACAAGTGACGTACAAAGCTTTGTTTATAAGATAAATAATTGGTTAGCAGGCAAATGTTACAGCGTGACCATGCTTTTGGATTCATGCCGTTCGAGCCCATACTTTTAAAGCCATACGCGGCTGTGTACTGTTTTGTCGGTTGGTCACGAATTTAATATTTATTTTTTCTTTTCCCAAATCCTTACTATCTCACCCTCTAATTTCGCAGGTTTATTTTCTTGTCATTCACTTTTAATCCACGTTTTTGCATCTCTTACTGTGGTAAACATGCGGGTGGGAAATGAAAGATTTCGTGGGCCATGAATTAAGAATTCGTTCCTACGACTTATTAATTTGTTCCCTCATTTTAGTTAAATAATGGGTTATCATTAGGGAACAAATTAATGAAACATGGACCGTGGCCTCAAACTAATAAGTCGTAGAAACGATTTAACAAGTAGGAATGTCCTGCACGTGTCCCGCAGCCCTGTCAAAGCGCAGTGCCCGTTATGAAACAATCTGGGGAGATTATAATTAAACAGTTAGTTACTACATTTCTAGGCTATTGCTTTCCATATGTTGAAGGACTTTGCATGTTTTTATTTTAATGTATTTTTATAGTTTGGATCACATTAAAAGCGTAATTTGTAATTTAGTGAATTATTTTCGCAAAAGATCCAGCTCCGTCACCGCACTCACAGCCGCTCGCACGTGTTTTGCGCATGAGCCGCACACACCCCAAAATTAAATTGCTTAATCGACCATTGATAGCTTTAATCGATTACATCTCTTTTCGACAATTAATCGATCGTCGATTAATCGTTGACATCCCTAGTCAGGATACTGTATTTATTCATGACCTAATTGTGCAAAAATGTCTAAAAACATTTGTGTGGAATTTCAAAAACATTTGAAAACAGATGCCCTAAATGCAATGCAAATAGCTGCCTATATAAATGCAAAAAAAAAAAAAACCCATTAAAGCACATTCAGAATGACATCAAGTCAGATTCATTATTACATTTAGGGTCTGGAAGATCTTTTCATGATTTTGATATATGTGTTTTGCTCACCAAGGCTTGATCTTTCAGAAATCATTCTAATATGATTTTGTGCTCGAGAAAAGATATAATATAATTATCAATGTTAAAAACAGCTGCTTAATATTTTTGTGGACATTTTTCCAGGATTCTTTCATGAATATAAAGTTCAAAAGAACAGCATTATTTGAAATAAAAATGTTTTGTAACTAATATCTTTACTGTCAACTTTTGATCAATTTAATGCATCATTGATATAAAAAAATAATAACTTACTGACCCAAACTTCTGAATGGTATACATAATTCATAATCTTAATTTTTACATTTTCCACAAAATGTTTGCATTTCTACAAATGGCACGTACCTTTACAAGCACAAATACAGTACAGTATAGACTGTCCAGGCACATCATTAGAGAAATATTATCTGTGTAAATACAAGGTGTACACTTAAAAATTAACTTAAAATAATTTACCAAGCCTAAAAATAAGCCAATACACATGTTTATTAGTAACAAGATAAGTTCTGCTATGCACCTATAGTGTTAGTGAGCATTCAGACTCATTTTTGGAGATGGATGCTCTATTTGGGAAAAAATAAACAGAATAATAATAGAAATGTTATTTTCCACACTTAGAAAAAAATTAAATTTCTTCGATTGTGACAATCCATTTCCTTCAAAACCACGAGACTTTTGTGACAGCTGCCCATACATTAAAATCTATCCAGCCCATGAACTCACACACCACCAGATTGAAAATCATGGCAGTCATACAGAGAGGAAGTCTGAACCCATTTCAGTTTAATTACAGCACATTTTATTCCCAGGGAAAAACAATAGCCCATTCAAGCTGCCTGTGAGGTTTCACCTCAAGATGATTTAGCTCTCAAGATGTCAAACTCTCTGTCAAGCAAATACATGGGTTGCAGTAGCATAATAGTTAAGATTCTGTACCACAGACACAAAGGTTCAGCCCCGAGCAGGAGTGGGACAGGAACTGGGGACTTACTAATATCACAGTCCTGCTCTATAACCATTGTGCCATTGAGCTGGGCACTTAACATCGGGTTTCTCTGCGAGAAGTGAGCCCGCAATTAATCCACAGAAAGTCAGTACGAATAAAAAGCATGCTATGTGGTTACAAGTTAATGCAAGACTTTCGAGTCCTCGATGCAGATAATGGCCAAAATCCACCCACTCAGGCATGAAGTGACTGTCTGAATGACTGGTAAAATTACTAAACTTTAAAACTGATTATCAATGAAGCCAATCAGATCAGAACTGATGTATTCTGCCAGTTTTGTGTGCAATACGCATCAGACGGCCAGCAAAAATTACTGTGGTTGGAACGTGGACGTGCCATTTGAGGCTGAGACTATGCATTACATAACAGTCAGAGCATAAATATGCATGAAAACACATTGATCATGAGTGTCAGCAGATAGTATCCTACTTTATGAAAGTCTCCAAATGTTTTTGATAGCACAAGAATGCCTAATAGCCTCCAGTGCTTGACTTTGCATTACTTTGGGCTTTTGTCGATGATGGGCTTTGGAGACCCTGATAAAATCAAGTCCACTTTTACTG
This sequence comes from Sinocyclocheilus anshuiensis, assembly GCF_001515605.1. NCBI lineage: Eukaryota > Metazoa > Chordata > Actinopteri > Cypriniformes > Cyprinidae > Sinocyclocheilus > Sinocyclocheilus anshuiensis. Next base: position 799,959 of record NW_015542355.1, read on the forward strand.
CAGAACTCTACCTAATTACCACACCATTGTCTTCAAAGGAAATCCTGATGCGCACTAATCTAAAACTGCACCGCAATCTTTTATAAAACACCTGAGAGCCCATTCGTGTTCCTTTTGGAAGCCCTGGCACTTCATCAGTTCTCACGCACACACACACACACACACACACCTCACAGTGCTGAAAGCAAAAAAATTGTATTTGCACCTCTAAGGAAACGAGGGCACGAGCAGAGGTTTGCGCTGCCAGCCAGTGATACGTTATGCTCTGTGCATGCAGTATAGGAAGATACGGTCTTGTGAGGAAACGGTTTTGCATTTTGAGTTTCTTTTGTTCTCATTCTGCTTCATATTAAAATTACAGATGCCATGAAATCTTTATTAAAAGGTCACCCGAAAAGGGGTGTGCATATTATTTCTTTTTCCTTTGTTCCAGTGCAAACCTTTAATTTTCTACAAAACAAATGCATATTATTGATTAATCTCCATTTGCACATGTCTATATAAAAAGCCCAGAGGTCACTCTATTAAACTCCAAAATGCCATTAGTGTGAGTGGCATCTAAATTAGGGACAGCCACTTCACCCTGCCCAATTTTGGCTATCATCTCAAAGTAAACATTGTTATTCAAAGACTGTTCTGTGCATTGCAGTTACATTGCAGTTACATCGTTATGCCAGTTGGTGGCATAGTTACTGTCTTTTTGAGAGAGTTACTGACAATGAATCATTGTATTGTTCGTGTAACCAATTCATTCAAAACGGCTGATTCATTCAGGAACAAAACAAGCAACCATGTTTATGAGCCAGTCACTGAATCATTCATTTAACCAATTCATTCAAAACCTGTAAATCATTTAGGAATGACAAAAACAACATGTTATCAGGAGTTACTGAATTATTCAGGAAGGAAGGAAACAAGCAACGGTGTTTGTAAGTCATTGAATCATTCATTTAAAAAATGCGGATTCATTCAAGAACAAAACACCACTACTGTGAGTTCCTATTTTCACTGGCAGTGCAAAAACAAAGTAACTGTCAATACTGTGTCTGAAATGTAAGTTACTCAAAATTAAGATTGTTTATTGACTTGCTATAAAGCAATATCATACAATCATTCTGCCTCCTTGTTTTTTCTAACAGCCCAGTGGTTGCTAGTTAGACATCTTTTGAACTAGCAATGGCAGATTTTAGTCTAAGAAAGTAGTTCCACAAACAAAAGGGGTTTTATGACACTCCTTGTTTTTTTTCCTTACTTATTTACATACAACAGTGCATGTTAACCTCAAAAATTACAAAAAAAAAAAACTGAAATAGACCAAATTCTTCTTTGGACAGCAGTCTTCAAAAAAAAAACTTTTGCATTCCATGGAAAAAAAATAACAGCATACAGGTTTTGAATGACATTATAGTGACTTTTAGGTAAACTATCCCTTTTATGTATATAAGCTGTGAAAAATAGATATATAACGAAAGGTACACAGACATTTACTGCTACATGTCAAGAAATAAACACTTCAACAAACAAATTCTTCTGAGAGTTCGGCAGATTTTTTGCTTACCTACAAATGCTGACATTTAGACAGATAGGCCAGCGGCTAGTATTTTCCTCTCTCTATCTTTCTTGCTGTTGCCCCTGGTCAATCAGAGATCCAGTCAGGCTTAAAGACAGAATCAAGAGGAGGCCAAGATTCAGGTAAATCTGACAGGGTCTGAATGATCTGTGCCTGAATATCTGCACAGACTGGCTTTGCTACTCTCTGCTTTCATCAGAACTTCAGGCATGAGCTGAAGCGAACCGTTAAAATGTTCAGTTCATGTTGTGGGTATGCATATCACGATTACTTAAGACAAATAGGTCTGAGGGCTATTGAAATATAGTTACACATTTTAAAAGCTATTATTTCCCCGATTTTCTGAAAGCATGACTGATAGGGGAAAAAATCACTTCCTGTTAAACAAATGTACATTTACATATAATACAGTACCATTCAAAATATATGAAGCATACATGCAGTTGTTATAACCCTTGTGCTGTGCTGAAAATCCTTTACCAAATGTGGTTTTACCGATCAAAAATTATCAGCCTTTTAAAAATTGCTGGTATAGCCTATCTATCATTATGCTATATTATCACCACATCTTGGATTCAGTCTTTTTGTTTTCTTTCAATTAGAACAGGTTTTGTATTTGTTTTTGGAACTCATTGGTCATAGTCCGCATTGATCTAAACTTATGCACCTCAGTTTTTGATTGAAAAAAGCATGTTTTGTGGATAATTTTGTTCATGTTCTCTAAAAAAACTGAGGTGCATAAACTCCAGAATGTTCCAAAAGGAAATACAAAAAGAAATCTGTGTTCATTTAAAGATAGCAAGTTGATAAAGACATTGAATCCAATGTTTGGTAATAAAATAAAATAAAACAAGAAATTTATAAACAATTTTTGTAGGTCAGTCATTTTTGACCAGGTACACCACAAGTGGTCCTCTCCAAGTCAAAATGTTTCCAAGCCAAATTAAAAACATAAAATGTCTGTTTCTATTTCTTTATTCACTTATTAACTAATCCTAAGCCAGCTCGATACATGCAAAATGTCATTTTAATATAGAGTATATATTAAAATTCTTTGCACAGTGAGAGTAATACTGCATTCCTTCTTCCAGGACTCATGTGCCTACGATAAATACAGCTTCAAACAATGCAAAAACATCAAAAAGTAAGAAAAAAGGCACCCTTCACATTCATATTATCATAATCTATTTAGGCAGGAAATGCCTTATCATTGTACATTATATAAAGTATGCACATCAGCCAAAAAAAAAAAAAAAAAAAAAAAATGGCAGGCCAAACTGGGGAAAGTCAGCAAAACTTTGACTACAAACTATGACTACTAATGTAGGCTATGAAATCAATACGAATTAAGACCAATTTAAGGCTTTTTACTTTCAGGGGATTGCATCAGAAATATCAGACAGTATATTTAAGAGATAATCAAAGTGTGAATGCTTTTAATGTCTCTAAAGGCAAAGCAAGCCTTCAACAGCATAGCTATTCTATCAGTCTGTCAATATTGGTCAGTGCTAAGCTGCAGGCTTCAGTGCACATCAAACTGCATCTGCTGTCTTAAAACATGCTCTAGGCACTTACAGTAAACTGTGCAGAGAAAGCTTCTGTGAATGTCAAATAATAAAAAAACACACGCTCTGTGGCACTCCCAAGATACATTGCTGAGAGTCATTTCTAATGTAAAATATAAAGAGACACTCAGTGATAAAGCAATAGCATAGTAACATAATCTTTGTTGTTAAATTTGCAAATTAGCACTGTGTTAAGCTAAGAAGGAAAAAATCTTGTATTGCACTTTGCACTTACACTATTGCTGTAAATAAATCAAACCAAGTGATCCTACATGATTATAGTGAAAATGCTTTCGTTGCAAGTGACAAAATAGAAAATGATTTTTGTAAACTCTGACTTCAGCTTATCTCACACATTACAAAAACATGACTGTAAAGCATCAGATTTCAGAATACCTGCTGCAACAAAATGTTCTGAATCATCTGAAAGGGAACAGAGACGTCAAAACTGTCCCAATGCAATACATCATTCATAAAAGAGAATAAAGGAGAAAGTCATGTTAGATGTTTGTTGTTTTAGTGAAGCAAGTTTAATCTTGCCATATCTTCTGAAAAACTGAAAAAGCATTCATATTTGACTTGCTCAGCAGCAAATAAGCATGGCGAATCACAGTGGCTGGACTGTCAGTTCCTGAGAGGGAGCAAAGCAAATCACAGATGATATCTGTAAGGTTTTGATTTGTAGCAATCAGCAAAAGATGAAACAGACCAATGACCCCCCAGACACAAGTAAACCCTAATGTAAAAGGAGAGCTACAATTATTTCCCAATTACAACAAATCAAAGAACAAGTAAAAAATAATATATTAGAATATATCAAATTATACATGATTTATACTTCATTTTAGCAAGTTACAGGCCTTTTAGCATAATGTCCCCCTTCAGGTAGTGGTGCACGAGTCTTTTTGCTGTAAAAATTCATTTTAAGACACAGTAAACGTAATAACTTTTATATCGTTAGTAATATTTCAAGAACACTTACCGGTCTGAAGCAACTTAGGTTTACTTTCTAAAAAATGTGTGTGTGTGTGTGTGTGTGTGTGTGTGTGTGTGTGTGTGTGTGTGTGTGTGTGTGTGTGTGTGTGTGTATCATGCATTTGAGGATATCTAAATCATCATTGTATTGCACTGCTTTATGTTTTTGATCATAAAACTAAGCTTTTAAATATCATCTTACTAAGACATATTATTTATATGTATTTTATGTAAGCAGTCTGCTGTACACATTACAAGCTATCAGAATTTCAGAATTTGGTCATATAAATATCAACAACTGCATTAAATTACATATTTATCTCTGAATAAAACTGAGGTGTTTTCTTTCTGCTCTTTGAGTGTAAGCTCCATATTCTCACTATATTACGCTATAAGAGCCATAAAAGCCTGATGTATGAAATATGATACTTTTTAGGATTTTGTCTAAAGGTTCAATGAACTGAACATTGCCAAGCTCTTCTAAGAGTGACTGTGGTGGGGGAAGGACCGATCTATCAATACAGAACTTCACTGTCCCTGAAACCCTAGAGAATGAACCTTCTATAGTATAAAAAAGTCATGTCTGAATAGGTAAGATCCTCATGTCCATGCCAAACCTTTGGAAAATGCAGAATTCCTATTAAGACCATGATACTGTAGTATCATTATTTGTGCATTCATTTATTCATGAATTCATGAAATTATTTTTTTGCTGTAATACCAAGCAGTGATGTTAACAATCTGTAAAAGTGAATATATATATTTTTTTAATAAAATAAAATTAATCTTCAGATAAAAATTACCTCAGAAAGCAAATGCTTTGAACTAAGTCTTTATTGGTCCTGTTAAGTAATAACCAAGAAAAGAGTTCAGATCATTAGTGTGCAAATCATTAGAAGCATCACGTTAAACTTGAACCCATAAGACAGTGACCGGGTGGAGCATTACAAAGAGAGTATGGCCTGCCCTTGCTCCTGTGCTAATTTTATAAGATGAGCACCCCAAGGCAGACAAATGAGAGCTGTGCACTCCACAAAGAATAACATCAATTGACCCATGACTATAGAGTCCCTTTCAGAACACTCGCTAAAATACATAATTTAACAGCAGAGTGCATCATCACATCACTTATTGATTATCTCTCTATTATCTCTATATACTGTATGAATATATGTTTAATGATAGTGAATTCCGATTGCTGCTCCAGGATTGTTGGTTTATGCCATATGACAATAAAAATTAAATAAAATAAAAGAATAAAATAAAATAAAATAAAATAAAATAAAATAAAACAATAATATAAATTCTAAGCATTTTGCATGGGGTGTGAATAGTGTGAGGTATAGGTGTGACATGCAGCTTGATCTTTGTATGAATCTAATTAGCAAGAAATCATTTTGAAATGTGTTTTAAGACAAAAATATCCATAGTATATGAAGAGGACACACACCTGTGACTCAGGTATCGTTTTGTTAAAAATAATCCTTTCTCTGCATATCTGCCTGGAAAAACATGAATATATATCATGCCTCAAATCTCCAAGTGGGTGGACTTGGAATAGAATAGGGTAGAATATAAGCAATACTTGCTTATTTCACACCGCCTAATGCAATTGCACGATTAAACTGTGTCTGTGGGGCTGGAGGCAGAACTACCGTTCCCAGCATGCACTAGCAGGATTAAATCATTCAGAAATATTACTTTACTGTTATTTCTTTTTTACTGTTTATTGCAATATTTGCACTGTTAAGATATGTGTAATGTTGTGTTAACTGAAACTATGTCTTTAAATACATGATTGTTGAGGCTCACAGCCATAGTGATGTCAAAAACTGTTCTTCAAAAAAAAAAAATTTTGTATTCCACAGAAGAAAGAAAGTCATGCTGGTTGGAAAGACAGTGCTGACAGAGTTTTTATTCTAGGGTGAACTAGGCTTGAAATACCCTGCATTCATTCATTAAGCAGACTTGTAGTGATTTGTGAAGTTATATAAGACCTGGGCCGTACCACAATATGAACAGACAGCCAAAATACAGTTTGAGACAATACAAGCTAACTGTGTGAAAAAAGTGTCGTGTTTCTGCTACAAAAACTATGCTGAAATTCCCAGAGCTGACATGTTGATAAGGGAGATCACCATTGTGAGAAGCTTTCAACAATCTGTCACTCTGACAGTCGGGTCAGGGGGCGTCCACTTAAGACTTCATCATCCTGCCTGCCTGACCCTCAGTTCAATTAATAACATGTTGTAGTGCATTGTTTTCTGCTGTTTGAGCTCCATCAGTGGTGCTGGTACTTGTTGAGGGTCTGAACATATCTGCACTGAATATTTTACTGCTTTACTGCTTAGGGACATTGTTTAAGCATAAAAGGGTAATAAATTAAAAAAAATCTTACTTTCATGTTCATTAAGTATTTTTTGGATCTGTTAGCGACATTCCTTGCGTGCTGAGTAGGGCTGTGCGATTAATCAAAATCGTCATAAAATCACGATTTTCCGCGCCCCCGACCTCCCGCAGTATGCTATCCGAACCAATCAGAATGCAGCGCGCCTAAATGGAGCACGAGAACAGAACAGACCGGGCGGGCATACAAACGTAACGCCAGGTTCACACACTCCGTCTGTGATGCGGATTTTTTCCGCGCCCATGTTAACGGATCAGAGCGTTCAAACTGCACGCGATTGTGCTCCGGCAGTGCGCTTCAGGTGTCTATTTCTGCTGTGCTGCACGCGCTGAAAGTGACAGCGCATTATTCGCAGTAAAAAATAACATGGATTGGCACAGAAATTTAGTAATTACACCATAAATGCATATAATTAAAGTTAAATACACATGGCTTTTTGGCTAGATTTAAAACAAGGAAAAGTGCACTTTATTATTGCCTTGTTAGATAAACAAGGCAATAATAGATGGCACTCCTGGTGGTAGTTAAACAAAATTATATTTATTGATTATGTTTCAAATTCAATGCATTTATGACTGTAAAGCATGTCTGTGTGTGTCAAAATCGTGATTAAAATCGAAATCGCAAAATTGATCAAAGACATCGCGATAGTTTTTTTTTGTCCATATCGCACAGCCCTAGTGCTGAGTGCTTGTTACTCTGTGTGATTTAATCAAACCAGCAGTTTAATCAACTGAATAATAAAGGACAAACAATTAAGTGTCCGTGTTAGCCTAACACCTCAGGTTAAGATCAATAAGTTTACTAATAAGAGTGATATTGAATTCCTGAGTTAGGTCACTCTGACTGACAGCTCTTTTTCCTTTCTTTTAATAAAGTACCAAAAAATAACTCCTACACTGGCATTAACATTATTTTTGTGTCCATAAAAGTGTTTCCTGGGGGATGAACATAATTGGTTGTTTATAAATAAAAGCTAGAAATACCATTAAACGGCTGGGATGTGTCACTGGGGAGATCAGAGTAAACAACCTGTTTTTATTGCGCAAATTCCTCTCTGTGACAACACATGGATATTGGAAACCACATGAAATTAACTGATAAAGTAGACTATCCATCTTTTTGCTTAAATCAACCTACAATTACTTTGTGGTTGTAATGGCTACTTTAACATTTACTAGAGAAGGTTTGCTTTCAGCTTTCCCAAATGTGCTCAAAACCTTTCTTCCTGTGGAGAAAGTAATAAATAGTACAGATTTATTTGATCAAAAATACAGCAAAACAATAATATTAAGAAATATTATTAAAATAATCTAAAATAACTTCTCTATTTTCATTAATTTTAAAATGTATTCCTGTGAAGCAAAGCTGATTTTCCATCAGCCATTACTCCAGTAACATTGCTATTGTCAATGTTGAAAACACTAGTGCTGCTTAATCATTTTTGTATATAGATGATAGAGAGAGAGAGAGAGAGAGAGAGAGAGAGAGAGATTAAACGGCCAAATAGTTTTCTAGTGTCTACTACATTTTTGTTGGCACTTTTCACTTTTTCTTAGTTTTTGTTCCGTCTTTTGCCACCAGATGATGAATAACCTCGTTACTTTCATTAATTACTCACTTAATATTCATCACTTGTATTAAGCCAACAACAACAACACAAAATTGAAGTGTTGCTGGCAAATTATGCACTGAAACCTCAGTCGGTATTCAAATAATTTGTAGACTACAAGACGCTGTCAATCAACCTACGGCGGCTTATGTATTTTTAAAACACTATCAAAATGCAACAGCTTACAGCTTCACACTACATCGATAAGTCAGACGTTTCTTTTTTCAGTGCTTCAAGGTCCAAATCAAAAACGTGACAACCTTTCACATGCAGTTAAAGCAAACAGGCTCTGCCACAATGTTGTGCGTTTTCCCCTCAAAAACACAAGAGGAAAAATACTGCCTTAGAAATGTCTTTTTTTTTTTTCAGGTAGAAACCATGGCTGGCTTGGCTAAAGTCTGCCACCCTTCATTTGCTTTGGCTGAGCTGAAATGACTTTTCTTTGGGGGATAGATAAATCACCACACATCTCCAGGTGTGCACAGGCACACAGCAGCAGTCGCCATTTGGATCGGCACTATAGAGAAGTTGGGGCACGCAGAGCACTCTGCCATCAGTGTGACGGTGTTTGTGACAGCTTGTCTCAACAGTTCTCCAATATGCAAAAGCTGCGCTCATGATCAAAAGTAAAATACATGACATGAGTGATGGCGATCAATACAAAAAAGACTCCAGATGTCCTTAATGTTCTTTTCCACCTGATTTAACCTGACTTCTGAATTGTGGCACCAACACAACCATGAACTTACAAGATATAATGTTGCTATGGAAATGTATTCATTTCCATTTGCGTTATGTTCTTACAGTCAAGGAGATGGGTTGCTTTAAGCTAAATGCAATTGTGAATCAAGCTGATTTAACTGATATCTGCAGGATTCTATAGAATCAAGAGTGGAAGACCTAAAACTAACTGTGCCACATAACCGAGAAAATCAAAGTTTATTTGAATGGCTAAATTAAAAGAGAAGGAGGGGGAAAGCAGCACTCTGGGCTGACAGATGGTATGACACATTTAATTCTTAAGTGGAAGGACTTCAAGTGGAAAAAAGGAGAAGAAATGAGGTCCGGAGATTCTCTGGTGTCTGCAAGACATGAGTGTAACACAGTTCACAGATCAGAAAGTCAAAAGTCAACACTTCCAGCATCTATTTCATTCTTTCTATTTAATGCTGATTTTTTTTTGTATTATTATTATTTGTGCAATTTGGATCCTTAGTGCATTCACTGTGGCAAGTATATGATTTTATATTCAAGCACATAAAATCAAATTCAAATGACACTGAAAAGTTCGGAGTGTTGAGACAATGCCAACAGAATTAATATCGAATATCTCTTTAAACCATCAATAAATTATTGTAACTTCTGACAAATATTTGGCTTGTTTATTATAAACAACTGACAGTGATTCAGATGTTGATGTCAATAGGAGTAACAATATACTATTATTAAGTACTTTATTATCTACTAGCAATTGTTCAATTTTAGTCTTTGTTTCCTCTGGAAAAAAATTTTTTTCATTATCAACAAGTTTATTTAGAGAAACCATAAGCATTTTTACAGTTCAGCCCAATCCCAAACATTTCAGCCAACAAGACAAAGACTAAACAAATGAATGAACAAAATATATGTATACATACAGACCAGAAATTATGTGAATGAGACGCATTTATTTAATAAATAAGATTTTTGCATTAAAAATAATATATCCATTTTCTTTCCCCCATGTTCTTTAATTAAATCATATATTTTATTTATTATTATAAAATATATATCCATTTTCTTTCCCCCATTTTCTTTAATTAAATCATATATTTTATTTATTATTATAAAATTGATAGCACCATTCTTGGCTTGACAAAAAGCAAATAAGGCACTCAAGGCTGTGCTATATTGTGTATATAGTAATGGACTTTTGTATACAGTATATTAATGAATTTGAATGAAGAAGCCAATGTCTCATTTGTAAAGACTTGTTTCGTAACTGGATGAATCAGCGTTTGTGAATGAATCTACTATAATCATTATATTACTATATATTTGAGGGCACACAGGGACACAGTCTTGAGGCCCTCAAGACTGTGTCTCTGTGTGCCCTCAATATATAGTAATATAATGATTATAGTAGATTCATTCACAAACGCTGATTCAAGTTGAGGGCCTTATTTGCTTTACACACACACACACACACACACACACAATGGGCACCCCCACCCCACACATCTAGCCCCACAAGTATATATTCAACACATATATTCAAAATAAATATATACATTCAAACTAGTTTGAACACTGTAAGAGAGCAATTAAATATATCAGCTTTAACTCTTTCCCCGCCAAACACGGAATTTTCCGGGTTTCTGCGTTCTCGCTGTTATATACGTTCGGGGGAGCTATTACGCATCTCCTGAATGAGTCTAGAATGTGCCGATCAAAAACACATGCGAGGAAGACGCAGAAATGAGCGATCTCGTATGTATGCATATGCACATGTAAAACAATGCGATCATCAACTATAAACAGCATATAAATGAAAACTGCCTGTTAGAAAAAGTACACTCTCTTCCAGATGTTTCTTATATGTGTGTGTGTGTGTGTTTGTGTGTGTGCGTGTGACCTAATCCCCTCTCTTACTCTTGCCCTCCCTTTCTCTCCCTTTGTGTTTTTCCCTTCTCCCATCTGTGCTCTCTCTCTCTCTCTCTACTCTTAATTCCTATATCTCTCTCTCTTAATGTATACACGCATGTGAGAAAACTTTGGTGGAGACGAGAAAGAACGGGATAATTTCCTTTTTTAATTCTTAACACTGCCTAATGTTACCGATTGAAATGGCGATCCAGGAAGTGGCAAAGGACTGTGCAAGCTTTGGGGTGTTAATGTAAGAGATCTGCGTGTTTGCTTTGATCATCCTACTGAATATGATCCAGATGTAGTATTTGATAAAAACGTGATTTTCTCTGCTTTTTGCTCAAAATCTTTTTTATTATTAAACTTACCTACATTCAAGTGTTGATAAAAAAAAAGAATGCTTGAAGCTGGAATAAAACTTTTTTTTTTTAAGTAGAGGCTCTGTTCTTTATTTTGATGTATTGCATGTTCAGATGTTCATAAAACAAAATATTCTGGAGGCCATGAAATTTTAGTGAAAATCATCAAAAATGCTGGCAGTGGCATGGCAACTTTTAAAAAAAATGCTGGCGGGAAAGGAGTTAATAGAATGAAGTTCTCCACTTCTATCTATGTCAGTCCATTCATCCATCCATCCATTAACAAAATGGATATATGCACATTTTGTTAGAAACACAAAAAAAAAAAACAAGCATTCTGCACATGAATGTCTCTTTATTCAAAAGAGTGTTTTTCATGCATCAAACTCCGATAAGGGTCTATACAGCTCGATGGACTGTTGCCATCCTCAGCGGTTTTGTTGCACAGCTTTGTTCCAGACAAAAATTACATTCTTTTAGACAGAGGTTCTGGAGCCAAGCGTCAAAGGACACAAGCACAGGCCACTGTCTCATGCTACACAAAACGTCCCCCGCTGCGTCTGGTATAACAGAGGCATACTTTACTCTCAGTCCCCCTACAGGAAAAACGACTGCCTTGTTGCCCACATTTATATAACTTCACGGAATAACCATTAGAGGAAAAGTAAGGAAACAATTATGCTACTGTAAGTGCATGTGGGCGTCCACAAATGAGTGTGTGTGTGTGTGTGTGTGTGTGTGTGTGTGTGTGTGAGTGTGACTGAGACAGAGGGGAAGGGGATTGAGAAAAATCAGGCATGAGCGAGATGGGAGAGGGAGAATGACTGAAAGAGAGGGAATGGAGAATTGAGTCGAACTTACATTTGATTTGTTGATGAACTACTTATCTAAATAGGCCACCAAAGCTGATTACATAGACCAGACTGCATGCTGATTGCATATTGCATTACTTGCATCTCACCACGGATTCCCAAAACAACTCCAGTAGAAAAATGAGACATGCAAACAGCAAACAGCATAGGCTAATAATAATATTTATAGCTCAATAAAAATTAAACAAGAACACTTAAAACTAACACGAGTTTATTAACTAAAATGATTAAATAAGAAATGATATCTTCTGACCACATCGTTGATTAAATAAACATTCTAATGTTTGCAAGACGGTCCCAACAAGCTTTTTAATGAAAAAGCACGTAACATAAAACGTATATATACACTTATCATAATGTAAATAATATAATCACTGACTTACTTCAAGACAGCACTGTCTCCTTGTCTGACAGTGATGTTGTCCTTTAAATAAGATTCTCCGCTTCTCGCTGGCACTCCTGCGGGCACAAGGAACAGCAGTCTTAGAGCCACAACAATCAGGCATTTCCACTGCAGCTCAAAATAACCAGTTATGTCCATTTTTCCCGTCAGAACACTCAAACTTCCGTCCGCAGAGAAGAACCGTATAACTGAAAGAGCGTAAATGTGAATCCCCTCGGATCGGAACGCAGCGTTCACTTCGTATTCCGTCCTCTAAATATCTCCAAAAGTATTAGTTTTTCTCAGTGCTTCTGACTGGAAATCCCTTCAAAATGCTCGTAAATATTCCTTGAAAGTTTTCAGCAAGTTGGGTGAGACGTTTTTTCAAGCGTTTTCAGACACACTGAGGTGCTGTACCGAGTCTTCAGAGGCAGCACATATGTTGCTCGCGCGCTCTTTAAGATGCTTCAGCCTCGTTCTGAGCCTCGTCGTGTTCAAATTCACTTTAATTGGACCCGCACAAACTAATCGCATCTGCGAGAGGATGTTCAGTGCGTGAACACCTCCGGGGGTGCTGAAACGGGTTGCCTGTTTGAGAAAATCTGCAGAAATACTCCAGGAGACAGAGAGAACGCGCTCAGCGCGCGGTCGGTGGTGCTCTTGTGCTCGGATAGGTGAGGAAACTGACTGCCCATCCTGTGTCTCCCTAACTAGAGCTGAACTCAGGGTGAACGCATGCGGAGAAGACAGATAGATACTGCACGCACTGAGGTCAACACAGAGAATGGGGGAAATATTTACTCCAAAAAAAAAACATTTATTATACATTTATTTTGGACAACTTGGCTGTTATACATTTGTCTGTCTGTCTATCTATCTATCTATCATTAATTTTGAAACACACCATTTTTAAGATTATTTATAACTATCACACTCCTGATCTCTAAGTAGAACCAAACATTCTAGTGTGCTTTTTCAAATCAAATATTTATGCCATAGTATACCTATTTGATCTGGCCTGTCTCCCACTAGTTGTGCCCCTTCAAAACCCCTCTAAAACCAGCAAACATGCTACTTTTGGAGACCAGCTAAGCCCATACTATCTTAAAATGTTTTTTTTCTGGCCGATTAGTATTGCATACTAAACAATATGTGATTATGAAATCAGACTTGTGGAAAACACAATTTTCAGCAACATTTAATCATTAAAGTGATCGTTTTTAGCCTTGCATAAAATATAATCCATGATTAGGAGATTACAGTGATGTGTGAGTGTGACTGAGACAGAGGGGAAGGGGATTGAGAAAAATCAGGCATGAGCGAGATGGGAGAGGGAGAATGACTGAAAGAGAGGGAATGGAGAATTGAGTCGAACTTACATTTGATTTGTTGATGAACTACTTATCTAAATAGGCCACCAAAGCTGATTACATAGACCAGACTGCATGCTGATTGCATTACCAGACGATTGCATCTCACCACGGATTCCCAAAACAACTCCAGTAGAAAAATGAGACATGCAAACAGCAGCCAGATTAGGCTAATAATAATATTTATAGCTCAATAAAAATTAAACAAGAACACTTAAAACTAACACGAGTTTATTAACTAAAATGATTAAATAAGAAATGATATCTTCTGACCACATCGTTGATTAAATAAACATTCTAATGTTTGCAAGACGGTCCCAACAAGCTTTTTAATGAAAAAGCACGTAACATAAAACGTATATATACACTTATCATAATGTAAATAATATAATCACTGACTTACTTCAAGACAGCACTGTCTCCTTGTCTGACAGTGATGTTGTCCTTTAAATAAGATTCTCCGCTTCTCGCTGGCACTCCTGCGGGCACAAGGAACAGCAGTCTTAGAGCCACAACAATCAGGCATTTCCACTGCAGCTCAAAATAACCAGTTATGTCCATTTTTCCCGTCAGAACACTCAAACTTCCGTCCGCAGAGAAGAACCGTATAACTGAAAGAGCGTAAATGTGAATCCCCTCGGATCGGAACGCAGCGTTCACTTCGTATTCCGTCCTCTAAATATCTCCAAAAGTATTAGTTTTTCTCAGTGCTTCTGACTGGAAATCCCTTCAAAATGCTCGTAAATATTCCTTGAAAGTTTTCAGCAAGTTGGGTGAGACGTTTTTTCAAGCGTTTTCAGACACACTGAGGTGCTGTACCGAGTCTTCAGAGGCAGCACATATGTTGCTCGCGCGCTCTTTAAGATGCTTCAGCCTCGTTCTGAGCCTCGTCGTGTTCAAATTCACTTTAATTGGACCCGCACAAACTAATCGCATCTGCGAGAGGATGTTCAGTGCGTGAACACCTCCGGGGGTGCTGAAACGGGTTGCCTGTTTGAGAAAATATGCAGAAATACTCCAGGAGACAGAGAGAACGCGCTCAGCGCGCGGTCGGTGGTGCTCTTGTGCTCGGATAGGTGAGGAAACTGACTGCCCATCCTGTGTCTCCCTAACTAGAGCTGAACTCAGGGTGAACGCATGCGGAGAAGACAGATAGATACTGCACGCACTGAGGTCAACACAGAGAATGGGGGAAATATTTACTCCAAAAAAAAAACATTTATTATACATTTATTTTGGACAACTTGGCTGTTATACATTTGTCTGTCTGTCTATCTATCTATCTATCATTAATTTTGAAACACACCATTTTTAAGATTATTTATAACTATCACACTCCTGATCTCTAAGTAGAACCAAACATTCTAGTGTGCTTTTTCAAATCAAATATTTATGCCATAGTATACCTATTTGATCTGGCCTGTCTCCCACTAGTTGTGCCCCTTCAAAACCCCTCTAAAACCAGCAAACATGCTACTTTTGGAGACCAGCTAAGCCCATACTATCTTAAAATGTTTTTTTTCTGGCCGATTAGTATTGCATACTAAACAATATGTGATTATGAAATCAGACTTGTGGAAAACACAATTTTCAGCAACATTTAATCATTAAAGTGATCGTTTTTAGCCTTGCATAAAATATAATCCATGATTAGGAGATTACAGTGAACAGAATCCAAACATTTTATGTGGTGTGCAATTTATACCAGATTATCATTCTCATATTCATATACCTCAGCCTTCAGCTAATCCTTAACTAATCAGTTGTAACTATGTTTACACTGATGGTAGATCCATTCCAGCAAAAGAAATGCAGAAGATAACGGTTTAAATGGGGTTTATTGATTGAACAGGGTTACTTGACCATTTCACCAGAGATCGTTACATTAAAATGATGATGATGATGATGATGATGAACATGCCAAGTGGAAGAATGGCATAAGATAAGATTTAATTAAAAAATGTATATCTTCCTCTGATGCTACCTGGTACTTGATAAGCTAATTTGATTCAACTGCTTTTTAATTAAAACCCGGCTGACCTAAGCAAATTGTAGATCCGTTTAGCTAATTAGTAGTGTGAGTCCGCGCTTCAGTGAAATGTGTTGAAAATGATACCCTTGATTTGATAATAATTCTGGAAGAAGGGAAAACAACAGAAGTCTACTGATCTTTAACACCTAAACTAATTGATTTAGCAAAAATGTGGAAAATCCAACCATTCGACCATTCTTACCACCACTGTGGACACAATGAGCCAATTATCTTTCTTTGTTTAATTGTTTTTCGGTTTTTCTGGAGGAAGCTCAGTTGTGTTCAATCCCAGAGCTCTGGGTGGGTGGCTGAAAGAATGTTTCATTTTACTGTTTTTGTTGTGAATCAGTCACGAGGAGTTCACATCTTTGTTATGAATGCATCTATAGTTAGCATTTCAGTTCAGGTCAGTTGATGATCTTACACCATAATGTGCATATTCAGTGTTAAAACGGGTCAGCAAGTAAATGGATGCTCAGATATGGATCATAAAGATTCACAAATTAAACTTATGCTTTGCTCTGCTGTAAGCAACAGGTCTTCCATAAACCTGCACAATGAGTATTTCTACACACAGAGCAGTTCATATTGCTCAGTGAACACCACTAATATAAACAGACATAAAAATCACCATGAAGGAATGCAAACAGAAAGAAGCCACAGAAAGAAAGAATACATGTGAATCTACTGTCATCTCGCAGAGACAGATATGGCACGAAGCGGGTCACGCTGGCTGTTTGTGATATAACTACAGTCACTTTTGATTAACTCCTGTCTGCCTTGTGCTGCAGTTCTGTTAGTTGCAGAGGCTGCAATTACATAGAATTACCTATCTATCTCTGTTTATCCACCTATCCATCTGTCCATCCAAATTACTGAGCGTTTTCTTTGCTTCCTTGCCAAAATGATCACAAACCCCTTTAAATCATAAAGTAACACAATTTGCAGTGTAAACAATTGCCACATTAATTTAGAATATATGGTCACAGGTGTGTGTTTAGGTCATTTTACATTTTCACTTAAAATCCAATCCAATCTAATCAGAGTTGGAACTATGCATTTTATAATATAGAGTGCAATAGTGCCCACCCAATTTGGTTGGCTGGTTCCAGAAGTATTTTTCTCATTATCTTTTTTCCACAAGGATTAAAAAAAAAGTCTTTATTAAAGCGTTATAAGTCATAAACCAAGCCATCAAGCTACAAGGTGAGTTACAACATTACACATTTTTATTTGAAGCAAAAATGTATATGATCTGACAAAATACAAGGTACAAGAAGACTGTGTACTTAATAGCTTTAGTGAGGGAAAGAACTACAATCCCATGAAGCAATCCAAATGACATAATCAAACAAAATAATAGGAAGAAATATAAAAGTAGTCATTTAAAGTTGTTGATTGTATCTACAGATGGGAGTGGGCGGAGCTAAAGAGCTATTTTGGTGCACTTTGTTCGTTACGACTCTCTGATTGGTGTAATTTTCTATTTATCTATTTCTATTTTCTATTGGTTCTGTAGTTTTTCGCAACAAATTCCGCTATTAAACACGATTATTTTTATGAATGAATGAATGATGCATTTATATAGCGCTTTATTGTGTATTGTTGTACACCCAAAGCACTTTACAATCATGTTTGGGGGGGGTCTCTCCTCAACCACCACCAGTGTGCAGCATCCACTTGGATGATGCGACGGCAGCCACAGGACAACGGCGCCAGTGCACTCACCACACACCAGCTACAGGTGGAGAGGAGAGAGAGTCATAGAGCCAATCAAGTGGATGGGGATTATTAGGATTATTATTTATGTTGAATTAAAGGGTTAGTTCACCCAAAAATGAAAATTAGCCCATAAATTACTCACCCTCAAGTCATCCTAGGTGTATATGACTTTCTTCTTTCAGACGAATCCAGTCGGAGTTATATAAAAAATTGTCTTTGATCTTTCAAGCTGTTTCATGGCACTCAGCGGGTGTTGCATGCATCAGTCCAAAAGCACTTAATTAAAATGCGCCCATCCATAAAAAAAAAAGTGTCTCACATGGCTCTGGGGGGTGAACAAAGGCCTTCTGTAGCGAATCGATGCGTTTACTTCTAATTAGTGACCGTTGTTTTGTTTTGATCTCTCCACTGCGCTACCGCGTACGTCACTTCTGAGCGGCGCATGCGCAAAGTCGACCTCCATATGTCATCCGCCCGGAACTGCTTCCGTGTACAAAAGTGAGCGCAAGCTAGATTAAAGTGATTATTATGTTTTGAATATGGATATTTTTCTTACAAAAACGTATCTATTCACTAAAGAAGGCCTTTGTTCACCCCCCGGAGCCGTGTGAGACACTTTTTTTTTTATGGATGGGCGCATTTTAATTAAGTGCTTTTGGACTGATGCATGCAACACCCTCTGAGTGACATGAAACAGCTTGAAAGATCAAATACCATTTTTAATATAACTCCGACTGGATTCGTCTGAAAGAAGAAAGTCATATACACCTAGGATGACTTGAGGAACACCCTCTGAGTGACATGAAACAGCTTGAAAGATCAAATACCATTTTTAATATAACTCCGACTGGATTCGTCTGAAAGAAGAAAGTCATACACACCTAGGATGACTTGAGGGTGAGTAATTTATGGGCTAATTTTCATTTTTGGGTGAACTAACCCTTTAATGCGAATAGATGGCTTCAACAAAAGAATATCCCACCGATTATTAACCTCAGAGCTCGCAACAGGTTTGTCTTTAAAGGTTTATCAGTTATTGTTAAAAACCAATTTCCCTATGGAGAAAATTAATGAGTTTTTACTTCCAGAACCCTACCTGTCAGTCCTGTGTCTTGTGTTTTCCTCCCCCACATGCTCCATGTTATGTTTATGCCCTTATTTGGGCTTCCTGTTCCTGACCTGATTGTGTTCATTTGTTTCCAGCTGTGTTTTCCCTCATGTCATCATGTTCATTGTTTCCAGGTGTTCCCTCATTAGTTTCCATGTGTATTTAAGCCCTGTGTTTCCTGAGTCCTGCATGCTGTCTTGAACGTCGATCCCGTGTCCTACGTGTGATTCCCTAGATGTCAATAAAGACTGTTAATTACGATTCTCCTGCATTCTCCTCGTTCCTCGCTCCTCACCGTAGGCACATCGTGACAGAAGACAGCACCATAAACAAAAAGTAAGCGGCACCCTTTCTCCCCGTTTTTGTTTTCGTTTTTTTTTTAAGTTTTTTGTTTTCCTTTGCTCCCCCGCGATTATGGAGATCGTAGCACGCTTCATTGCCCTAGCCCGTAGAGATCTCCCCTTCGTCGTATGCCTGGGAGTTCTGCGGGCTCGCGACGGCATTAGATGACGCCACCATCAACTCTCTGTTCTGGCACGGAGCCAACTACCATCTCCCCGTGGATCTGGAGAGCATCCGGCACTGAGCCAGAACCAGCCCTCCATCAAGTCCACCGGCCGTTCCTCAGGCAAGCCAGCCGGCCGCGGTACTCTCCAGCTCGCCGGCCGTTCCGAAGTCAAGCCCGCTGG
The DNA here is from genome assembly GCF_001515605.1 of Sinocyclocheilus anshuiensis. Classification (NCBI taxonomy): domain Eukaryota; kingdom Metazoa; phylum Chordata; class Actinopteri; order Cypriniformes; family Cyprinidae; genus Sinocyclocheilus; species Sinocyclocheilus anshuiensis. The sequence continues at coordinate 819,247 of NW_015542355.1, forward strand.
CTGCGGCATTCTCAAGCCTGCCGGCTGCGGCTGCGGCTGACCCACGTCCGCCGGCTACCGCAACGTCAAGCCCGCCGGCTGCCTTATTCACCCGTAACCAAAAGAGGAGGATGAGGTGAAAAGGATGGCTCTCGGCCCTCATCCTCGCTCCAGTGTCGGCTCCAGCCCCAGAGCTCGCTCCAGTGTTCCGCCATGGCCTCCTGAACTGTCTGCTCTGCCATGGCCTCCTGAACTGTCTGCTCCGCCATGGCCTCCTAGTCTGCCTGCTCCGCCATGGCATCCTAGTCTGCCTGCTCCGCCATGGCCTCCTAGTCTGCCTGTCCGCCATGGCTTCCTAGTCTGCCTGCTCCACCATGGTGCCCCGAACTGCCTGATCCGCCATGGGTCCCGGAACGGGTACCGCTCTGGAGTCCGGCCATCCTGTGTCTGTCTGAGGGGCCTCCAGAGTGCCCACCCCCCTCCCCGTTGTCCATCTATCCAGTGCATTGTGATTGGCCGAATACCTCAAGCGTGTGATGGAAATGTTACGCCCCTTACCATACTGTGATGC
>NW_015542355.1:819989-828946 GCF_001515605.1 Sinocyclocheilus anshuiensis
TTAACTTTTATAAAGAATATCTCTTTGGGTTTGAGACTTTAGTCTTTGCAACTTTAGGGATCTTATCTATTCACGAACAGCTTGTAACACTCCAAAGAGAATGGAAAACTTGAAATCGCATCATATGACCCCTTTAACCCAGCTATGTAAGAATGTAACTATTTCAAAATATATTAGTGTGGTATGACACCTCGATTCTAAATTCACACTGGCATATCATATCTTGCTCATTATCTCTTAATTTCTTATCAAATGGCAAGATACTTATATATGTGCATTGCAAATATCTACATTTAACCTCAAGGCCAAAAGCAATTTGGGCCAGAAAACTAGGATATTAGCATACCATTTCAACAACTAAATCTCTGGCAACTGCAGACTTTGCGATCCTACCAGAGTCAGTAACTGTGTTAGTGGAGGCTGCCACTGTCTTCAAGGTAAACACATTTTGCTTTAGCTTTTCAATCAAAAATGTTACTCCGGTTGAACCATTCCTGGTAGATAACATTAATTCAGCTAGATGCATTGGAATGAGAGCTAAAATCACTTCAGTTTGAGGGAAGCTATGTTGAAAATGTCAATTATCATTCCGCATGGTTATGCAAATTATGTTGAGGGAGACGACGAGTTAATACAGCTGATATAGCTGGAAATGTTTGACGCTCAATCTCCGGTTAACATTCAGAATCACTCAAAACTATTCATGCACGCTCACTTTCGTACTGTCACCTGATGTTCAATGTCCCTGTCTGCAGTGTCTAGCGTTAAACTATCAATTTGTCAAATGCAGACTTGATAAAAAGTGATGTCTGCACATTTGTGCATGTTTGTGTGAGTATCGCTGAAATAATGTGTATGTTTTGCAATTACTGGTGCCTTAACATAATTTTTGACATGCCCAGTATCAGTGGAGAAGAAAAATAGCTCTTTAGCTTTTTAAATAATAATCCTAATTATGAATGCAACCTAAACAGCTATTGCAGACACATTGTACAAATTAGCATAGTTTTGCAATATTAGACATCTCTAAAAGACTAGAAAGAGTAGTTTTGTGCTCTATTAGTAAACCTTGTGTGTTTGTAACTATAGTTAAAGTTGAAAAGCACTACAAATCCTTTAAAATTGCTTTCAGTCTGTGCATTAATGGTGGGATTTTAAGCCCGGGGCAACCCAAGCCGAAGGTCATCTTTACGCTAGTAGGTGGCAACAAGTGAATGAGTCACGGACTCATTCATTCAACTAATTCAAAACACTGATTCAAAGAAACAAGGAACAAAACAAGTGATAAGTCTTTATGAGTGAGTCAATAAATCACTGTTCACTTCACTGAAGTGATTCATTCAAAAACACTGTTGTTCAAAGGAATGATACAAGTGACTAGATAGATAGATAGATAGATAGATAGACACTATAATTATTAACTATGTTGCCATTGGTGCACTAACTAATAAAAATACTTATAATGTCTTTATTAAAGGTTTTTGTTGAGTAGCAATAAAGACAACACTAACAAAGGTCAGCTCGAACTGGCAAAAATTGAACCTGTAATAATACAAAGGCAAAAGCAGGATGTAATCTTCACATGGCATTTCTTCCATGTTCAGTTTTCTTTAAAAAATAAAATAAAAAATCCCTTCAAAAATATCTGGCTGAAGAATAATTCCCCAGTTGACCTTTCAGGACCAAAACTGAAGCAAAGCTCACAAAATCTATTCATTAGTGTCACAAAGTCTGAGACATGCGACACAGACTGATTCTGAACTCCTTGATCCCAGAGTGCACCATTCATGCTTGTCACACTCCACAAGTGTGTCTGTCACCATTCAGACATGGATTTAAAGGGATATATACTCAAAAATGATTTTTTTTCCTTACTTTCGAATAATTTCAACCCATTATGTTATTTTTGAGATGTTGAGATGTTAGGCAAAATGTTTATGCTGCTCTTTTCCTTAGAATGAAAGTGAATGGTGGCCAGGGACTGTCAAGCTTCAAATACCACCATAAAAACTGTCATAACAGCAATAATTTTATGTTTCCCTCAAATAAAGCTATTGTATGACTAAGACTTGTAACATAGCGTGTGAATCATATTTTATTATGTTTTTATTGCACTTTTTGTCATGGTAGGAGCTTAAAGAGGTCATATGATGTTGCTAAAAAGAACATTATTTTGTGTATTTGGTGTAATGAAATGTGACATCGACACGAATAAAAGTTACGCCTTCTTTCTTTGCATGAACATTTGGGCGGCGTTATGCAAATCTTCCCAGATAGTGATGTAGGTATGTGGGGGCGTGTTAGAACGAGCTGTTTTAGGTAGGCGTGGTTGACTCTTAACTTTTATAAAGAATATCTCTTTGGATCTGAGACTTTAGTCTTTGCAACTTTACAGATCTTCTTTATGCACCAAGAGCTTGTAACATTTCAAAGAGAAAGGAAAAATTTAAATCGCATCATATGACCCCTTTAACAGCCCCTGGTCATCATTCATATTCACTGTAAATGAAAAAGCATTTTTGACATTCTGCTAAGCATCTGCTTTTGTATTCCATGGACAGTCAAATGGGTTTGAAACAACATGAGGGTGAGTAAATGATTAAATAATCCTTTAAGCAAAACACTGAACCATATTCTATTGAATATTCATCATGGTGTGGAGAAAAACTTCTAAACAGACGTCTTTAGACAGCAGTGACAAATACATTTGCATGAACTGGTTTTCTAATCCAGACTGTGATTCATTACGGAAGCTCTTGAGATGACCCCTCTATAGGCCCCCTGCACTAAAGAAACCCTCTAAAACCTTATTAATTTGACCTCAAAGTCCCCAACTCAAGGTTATGTTTAAAGGATGCGCAACACCACCATTATCTTCAGTCTGGAAAATCTGTTTGAACAGAACGGAGTGTCTCTCCCAGAGGAGACTTGCTAACCTTGCAGTGAACTGAGGAGGTCTCCTCTCCAGTGATAACTTCTGCTAAACTAACAATGAATGTTGCGTCCTTGGGAATAAATTTCACTTTGTTTCCCTGAAAGACAAGGAAAAGATGATATTGTACAACTTGTTCAAAGCTTGCTTCTTCTCATTTCAAATTACAAAGCGGTACGAAAACATCAAGTCAAAGACTTTACGAAGAGGTTTGATGTATGTTCACAGTTACACTTGATCTAGAATGTTTAATTCCTTTGAATACATTTCATGCCTAAGCTGCGGTTTCCTCAAGGCAAGAAACAGATCACACAGATGTTCTGCCGTCATGTCTTTTAGTTCTTAAACATCAAAATGAGTGAGAAATGAACATATTATGGTGATTCCTGTTCATTTAGTCTAACTGCTAACTTCTGCGTTAAAAGAAAGAGATTTTTTTTCCCATTTTGAGCAATACTTTTGACACCCACAAAGCAGGATGTGCAGCAAAACAATAGCGTCTTGTTTGGTATTTTGCAAATATTCCCCCCTGAAGTTCCTCTGTTTAAGACTCGTAATTGTTCGTTGAAATACATAACGAAGACCTCTAATATTTCTGGTAACCTGCTGCTTCGAATATCAATGTGAATAAACAAAAGACAATATTTTCTTTGCTGGCACACCTGTCTCCATCACCATGCGTGGCTTTGTTATAAAAATCAGGGAAATGGAGCTTTGTATAATAAAATAAAAATATGACTTGCTAAATCTTAAAGGAATAGTTCACCCCCCACCAAAAAAACAAACAAACAAAAAACTCACCCTGAGGCCATTCAAGATGTATTGTAGATGAGTTTGGTTCTTCGTTAGAACAGATTTGAAGAAATTTAACATTACATTACTTGATACTCATCAATGGATCCTAGTCAGTGAATGGGTGCCGTCAGAATGAGAGTCCAAACACCTGATAAAAACATTACAATAAGTAATCTACATGACTCCAGTCTATCAGTTAACATCTTGTGAAGCAAAAAGCTGTTTGTTTGTAAGAAACAAATTCATCATTAAGGCGTTTTAACGTCAAACCGTCACTTCTGTCCAAAATATCAGTCCATTATCAATAATAACTCTTCCTCTCTCATCAGAATCCATGGACACATTTGTTTAGAACTGTTTTGTACTGTTTTCACTTGTAAACGGTGCTTGATCTGTGCAGATTTCTTTCCTGATTCAGACGAGACGACTCACTGGAGAAAGCAATATTATGGATAGAGGACACCAAAAGCAGAAGCAATGGTTTTTAGTCTTAATGATGGATTCGATTTTTATAAACACAGATTTTCACTTCACAAGATGTTTATTGATTGACTGGAGTTGTGTAGATTACTTGTGGATTATATTGTGATGTTTTTTTCAGATGTTTGAACTCTCATTCTGATGGCACCCATTCACTGCAGTGGACCCTTTGGTGAGCAAATGATTTAATGCTACATTTCTTCTAATCTGTTCCACCAAAGAAAAAAAAAGATCTATATCTTGGAGTACATTTTCAATAAATATTATTTTTTGGGCGAACTATTCCTCTAAATAATATCACACTGGACAAAATCATTGCAATCAATTCATCATTGCAATTCTGTTTTATAAGATAGCATTAATCTGCTTGACTCTTTGGTAAGCAAAAGCTGTTAAACTGGAGAAAGAAATTTAGGTGAATTTCACAATTAATTACAAAGAAACGACAACTAACACATTTAATTCAATGTGAAATATTAAAGCAGAAATACTGAAATAGTATTTTCTTGTAAAACATACTCCAATAACTTCTGTTTTATTTACATCTTTTAAAAAAAGTAATTTTTACGGTATATAAACGTGTTGGGATGGCCCAAAGTTTTAATGGGTTTTAAAGGGACATCCTTTCCTGCAGTGCTACTGCACAATAATGAACTCCTCTGAGTGGTTTCACAAAATGTTAGTAAATTAAATGGCAATTTAAAATGACCTGGTGCCACCATTGCATCCATCCAGCCAGCAGACACATGCATTTCTATTGTTCAAAAATAGCAGCCTCCACTATCACTCACACAGTGTGCTGTAGTCAGTTAGGAATTAATTTGAGTCCTGACCCTGAAGCAACTGGACTGGATATGATGACAAATCTCATACAGGGAGCAGCTCATGGCCTGCACATTTTTTATCTGTCACACAGTTGTGTCGGCATAGCAGGCATTATTCACAAGCACCGTCAGGGTATGTAACCGTTTTAACTTCGTTTACTAATCAGCAAGCATCGAGGAAACCATGGCAAAGGTTTCCAACGTGTTCATCGAGGAAAAATTGAAACTAAACCAACTGTAATGCCATGTCAACAGTACATAAAAATGAAATACAAAATGTAGCATTTCAATATTGTAGCCCTCACAGAGTTGTTTTTTCCTTTGTTGTTTTTTTTCACTACCTGGAAGGGCCAAAGCTCACAGAGCATACAAAGATAAAGGTCAACAGCGCTACGATTTAGATGAGAAAAACATTTTACAGGGTCAGGAAAAACTACAGCTATTGTTGTGGTGTTTGGCCAAAAAACAGTAAAAGGATTATATAGTATAGTTACGACTTCATGAAGTATTACAATATGGCATTATAAATTAAAATGTCTAGGTTTAAACTACCCTTCTCATTCTGCTCTACTAAGCTAGTACACTACTAAGTGCTCTAGTAAAGTGACTAAGAGGCTAATAATGGAAATGTTCGTGTGTACATACAGTTTATTCACCCCGATCTTTCCGGTCACTTCTGTCTGCCCATTACATAACTGTTACAGTATAACCCACACATCTTATAATGAGGATTACTTAAGAAATTTATCATTAGAAGTTTATCTAGGATGGCTCAAGTATTTTTCCCCCTAGAACCCCATGTGTTGATACATACAGTATGTGAACTGAACAATATAAAAAGATAGATAGATAGATAGATAGATAGATAGATAGATAGATAGATTAGATAGATAGATAGATAGATAGATAGATAGATAGATAGATAGATAGATAGATAGATAGATGATAGCTCTGTGGCAGAAGAGTGATTTTCACACAATGACAAAGAAAGCTCCACTAAAAAGGAGAAAGAGCAGCCAGACAAGATAAATTGATGTGAGCACAGCTGTCCCTTACTGAAGACAATAGCCATAACTAGAGCCATAACTAGATCCAGCCCTGGCCATTTGGCTCTGTTGGTCTATCTCAACATGCTTTATGATTGATGGAGGTTTGCAACCACGAAGCACTATGTTGGCTTTATTGTAAAACCCTGAAACAGGTGTTAAGATTGCAAGAGAGCCAGTAAACGCAGCCTATGGGAGATAGTTTATAGATGCAGTGCAGAATGGCCATTTGGCAATGCAGTACAAGAGCTATTATTGTAAACTAAAACTACGAGGAAAACTATGAATTTATAAATATTTTTCAAAAAATAAATAATTAATAAGAAAACATAATTAATGCAAATTGAAATGTTAATTACAAAGCAAAACAAAACAATATAAAAAAAGAAAATCTACAAAAAAATACATAATTGTTTTCATAATCTTTCAGCACTTCAAGGGTTAATTTGACCTGCGTGTCTGCGTGTGAGAACGCAATCCACCTGCAGATGTCGATATGGTGTGTGATGCCAGTAAGATTATTGATACTGATAGCAAAAATGAACACAAATAAAACTGCACACATTAGACCCACCTTGAAATCTGCACAATCAGTGCAGATCTTTCTGTCATCTGTGCATGAAAATCAACAAGTGACAAACATCTGGCTAACACACTGCCATTGTGATTCCTATGCAAACACAGACTTCCTCAAAGGCTTAGTTTAGACATAAATACAAGTGCTGGTATTGTTCTGTTGATTCCACAAATGGTTCTTTAACTATATTACTAAAGTTAAAACTAAATATATTTAAAAAAAAGATTATAAACTAAAAAAAATTATTCTGAAAATGTAAAAATAAATAAATAAAATAGCATTAAAATAAAAAGAAAATGAGGTACATGTACACTCACTTTATCTAAAAAATCTCCCCATTTCCCAGATAAAACATATGCTCAGGATTGTCAGTATAATCCTTTTTCCCCCATTTAAATCTGCATGAACTGATACATTTATTTTGAAGCCAAGCTGCTATCTAACCGACTCTGGGTTAAATCTGGGTTAGCTATCAATATAGATTAAAACACAGTTAGCTGTATTATTCTTCATAGTCACAGCCACATTTCACGTTGTTTGCTCTTTAAGCTGTATAATATCTATTAGTGTAAAATATACACATTACAATCAACCCAAATGCATTTCTGTATGTACAGTAGGTGTATAATTACCCAAACTGCTGAGGTGACTTTTCAAATTAGTCCTTGTTGGCTATAATTGGACTCACTGTGCTAAGCAGTAATTATGAGCTGATATCATGCATTTTAATGCTGGAGATTCAAGCAATTTTTGTTTTGCATGATACAGAATTGACTTACTATTCCTGAGAGGTCCGTTTCAATGAAGTGATTAAGATGCCTTGAATGTAAACTGATTATTCGCTTTGACCTTGTCTCATTAGTGAACACAATTGAATTTGAAATAATTTGTTTATCAATTACACAATGTCTCAAAGAAAATGACAGAAAGGTTGATTTTTGTTCCCTGATTTGGTCCCCAAACATCATGTCTAACCCAGAGACAAGTCATTTTTCGGTCCACGCAGAAAGCAAAAATGCTGGCGACACATCAGAGCCAATAAGAACAGTGTGTGGGAGAGGTTTCTGTGTGGTCAAGATTTGGCTGATTAGTAAAGCCCCTACTGACAGATGTGGAGGCAGAAAACATTTTTTTTTTTCAATTGATTATCCATGTATTCTCCTAAAATATATTGGAAGCAACATATAATTCCTTACATAATAAAATATATTTTTTGTGTGTGCAATTTTTGGACAGATAAAAAAGTAAATTAAGTAAAACGGATTAACCAATTCATTGAAAAGTTTGAAAAGATTAAATTCAAAAGAATGTTTCTTTCACAGTTTCTCCAACAAATTAAGGGGCACAGTATATTTTAAATCATTATTTGTTTAATAGGCTTTAAAAATGTTTAAAGCAAAAACAAACTATTCTAAGATATATATACTATATATACTATATTATACACACACAAACACATGTGTTTGTCTTTTAAACATGTACATTTTTGATAGATTTTAACAAACAAAGAAGGAAAAAAGTAAAATGCATATTCTATGCTCCTTGGCATGCTTGTGGGAGAAATTGTGAAAGAATCATTCTTTTGAGTTAAATCTTTTCAAGGAATCGGTTAATCCAATTCACATAATTTACTCTCTTATCATCTCTGTTGAAAACTTTCTGAAATATACTGAACTTTTCCTCTAATAAAATATTTTATCACAGTTTATTTAATATATATATATATTAAATAAACAATAAAATATTTTATTAGAGGAAAAGTTCAGTATATTTCAGAAAGTTTTCAACAGAGATGATAAGAGAGTAAATTATGTGAATTGGATTAACCGATTCCTTGAAAAGATTTAACTCAAAAGAATGATTCTTTCACAATTTCTCCCACAAGCATGCCAAGGAGCATAGAATAAGCATTTTACTTTTTTCCTTGTTTGTTTGTTTGTTTAAATCTATCAAAATGTACGTTTAAAAGACAGACAAACTATACAATTGTATTTTAAATGTAATAATTATGTAAGAATTTTAATTAACAAATTATCATAAATGTACCTTATTTAAAGGAGACATATTATGCCCCTTTTTACAATATGTAATATAAGTCTCTGGTGTCCCCAGACTGTGTCTGTAAAGTTTCAGCTCAAAATCCCCCACAGATCATTTAGTATATCATTTTGAAAAATGCCTATTTTGAGTTGATGCAGAAACACGCTGTTTTTTGTGCATGTCTCTTTAAATGCAAATGAGCTGCTGCTCCCCGTCCCCTTTTCCAGAATAGAGCTGCACCATTACAGATCGGACCTGCTAAA
>NW_015542355.1:829789-835352 GCF_001515605.1 Sinocyclocheilus anshuiensis
CCTGTCTCTTTAAATGCAAATGAGCTGCTGCTCCCAGCCCCCTTTTCCAGAATAGAGCTGCGCCTTTACAGCTCAACCTGCTAAAAACATCTGTTTTGGTTCTGATTATCATGTTTATCGCGCTGAGATCATGCGTTTTAAACCATATGAGTTTAAACTTCTGATATACGGTTTTCTAAATGTGCACACATCTGAAGTACATGGACAGAAAGCGGCTGTCACAGCATGTGAGTACTAAACTAAGTTCTCATTCACACACAAATTTACGTTAAGAACACACGAGTTACAAAAACAGTCGGTTATATCTGTGAAGGTTAACAGCTGGGAAATAAATCGCATGTTTATTTTAGATCTGTGTGGCAGCAGCAATATACAGTAAATAAATCAATAAATCCACTGCTCTCTTGTCTCCTCTGAGGCTGGGACTCTAAATAGTGTTCTGTGCTCGTCTGTGCAGACAAAGACAGAACAGTTAGCATGTTTTGCTCAAACTTTCGCCATGGCATTAGAGCTGGTACACCGTTGTCGCCTGTGAAATCAAAATGACGGCGCCGTGGGTGGAAACTTGCAGATTAAGGGGGTTTAATATTATAGTGAGATCCCTTTGCCACGTCACCAAGGGAGCGAAATCAGACGCACTCGTTTTCTCAGACCCTTGCAGAAAAAGGCTTACCAAAACAAAGTTACTGGGTTAATCTTTTTCACGTTTCCTTGGTTGGTAGATGCACCGGGGACCTGATTATAGCACTTCAAACCTGGAAAAGTCAGATTTTCATGATATGTCACCTTTAAGCTATATACTTACTTGTTTCACACACACAAAGCTATTGTATGACGTCAGAAGACTTGTAATATAGTGCACAAGGCATATGCTGTTATGATAATTTTGTCATTCATTAGTTTAATTATATTGAAAAGTATGACCAGCATATTCTACTTTTGTAACAAGATTTTTAGAATGACAAGGGTGAGTAAATGACAACATTTTCATTTTGGGTTGAACTATCCCTTTAAATCTACTGTAAATGCCTGGGAAAGAAAGGGGAACTGTAGATATTCTTAGTGATCTTCCACAGAGTGTTTTTGGACTCTTTCCTGTCATGTTTTTCAGAATAGATTAGTCATATAGCAAATAACCTGTTGAAAGGAACTTGGAATTCAACAACCCAATATTCCCCGGAAAAAAAGTGACTTTCATTTATATTAGGCTTGACAAATTGGAAAGCGCTTTACAGGCTCCCTTGATCTTCATTGACTTTCATCAAAGGTTGCAGACTGCAGTGAAAGACTGGGGATTACTTTGGAGTGTTTGGAGGCTTTGGTCTTAAATTAGTCATGGCTTAGAAGGCAACGATTCTTCCACCGATTTTAAAGTTCACTCAGTCTACATCCATACAACATTAAGAAGCTCCAAGACAATACATCATGCATAAGCATTGTTCATAGACTGAGGGGCACATGCTGTGCTTGAACAAAACGAAAGGAGAAGGATATGAAGAAGGCTGCAAATGGTGATAAAATATTTTTTAGAGGAACATTCTGGGGTAAATATTATGTAGGTCAGAAGCCATTCTGGAGTAAGTTCAATATATATGAGAAAGTTTTCATCCGTTTAAGCACAAGCTTCTGAGCTGTAGGCTTTGGAGCTTTGATGTACACAAAAATGAAATGCAAAAATGTACTGTGCCCACCCATTTAAATTTTCTTGGGTGGAGGAAAAGCAGAAAAAAAAAATAACATATTGATAAAAATCACTGTTCTCTTCCAGTGTGAGTGATGTTGTTTTCACACTGTGCAGAAATGCACTATTGATCAGTAACCCCACTACATTTACCATCATTTTTCTACCTCGGCACACCGCAGACAGAAATCACTCCCACTTCCAGGGCCACTTAACTTGCCCTTTTGAGGGAGAAAGGGATGAACAGTGTGTGCAGTATGGACCGTGCTCACCTCGACCCAACTACACCTCCCACTGTAATGGAGTGTGTTTGACCAGTAGCGCATGGAATTGGTTCCTTCTTTCATTAGCAGGATAAGAAATCTGTGACTACAAAACAGGCAGCGAGTGAACATCAACAAACGCATGATAATGGGAGTGATATAAGTGAATGGATTTATAAAGCAAGCTTTGTCAGGAGGTACTGGTTCTTATCTTCAAAGAAAAAGAACAAAACTTCCACTTTTATGTACAAGAAATATTGTTAATAAACAGTGGTATAAAAATTATCAATGCTGCAAACAATAGTTTACTACACAGCATCTTGTCTTGATTTCCAGTAAAATTAGCAAAACATCTTTAAAACAACAAATTTGCAAGAAAAGCCATATTGCATATGCCTTTAATACTCCTTTATATAGCTTAAAGGGATAGTTCACCCAAAAATGACTTACTTCTTTCAGACGAATACAATCGGAGTTATATAAAAAAATGTCCTGACTCTTCCAAGCTTTATAATGGAAGTGAATTGGGGTCGAGATTTTGGAGCCCATAAAAAGTACTCCTCACAGCTACGCAATGCGTTTGTGTAAGAAAAAAATCCATATTTAGGTGTAGCGTAAACTCTATAAGTTTTTAACTACAGCAAAGGAAAACTAGGCTACTCTTGGCTTATATCAATATCCTCTGACATTTTTCTTTACAAATCCTTGTTTCGTACTTCTAATTATGACTATTATGTCACTTCTCACCAGAGCTTATGCTACGCCTACGTCCTACATCATCCGCTGGAACGCCACTCTCTCATGAACACATGTATGACAGTTAGCGGAAGCTAGAGATTACGCTTTATAAAGTTTTAAATATGGATATTTTTCTTACACAAGCATATCGCTTTGCTTCAGAAGGCCTTTATTAACTAATTGAATTAACTGCAAAGCTTTGAAGAAAGACTGAAATAGTATTTTCTTGCAAAAGGAACTCCCAATAACCTTTTTTTATTTCCAACTTCGAAAAATATATTTTTTTAAAGAACACTCATTAAGAAAATAATTTTGCAGAAAACACTTTCTCAGTCTGTTCAATAGGAAAATAATATGCAGCAATCTCAAACAAAATGCAAATGCAGCAGTTCAAAACTAAAATCACTATGGCATCCATAGAATTCCTTCACAAAGAATGTTTCCATTTTAAATCTAGCACTAATTTACCAGTTGTGAGATTTTCTGGATGCATATGTGCAGCTGGAAATAAGGAGGTGAAGCTATTTCACCCCAAACGTAATGCAATATCACACTTCTGTTCTACTTCCCCCACACAAGGCCGGGGAAATGCCTCTCATTTCCACTTCTTCTAAGCTGCGGTGTCCTCAAGGCAGAACACAGCCCCTCTGCTCCAGCACATCACCCAGACTAATAAGCAAAAGCTGTCCTCACTTGAGCACGGGCCGCAGTAGCCACAGGAAGAGCAGATACAGACCTTATCATGAAAAAATAATCCCTGGCTAACTGCGGCGGGAACCCTGTAGGATTGCACCTCCGCGGCAGACAGCTGGCGAGATTACCAGAGAGACCGGAGATCTTTTGCAGAGCCATCTAGTCCAATCAGACCAGACGGGTTTGATGCAGCAGCGGGGCGAAAGGAGATGCTACATTTGAGTTTCTCCCACAAGCAAGCTAGCATGTTACCGTTGGGCTGGAACACAATTCTGCTGAATCATGATTAAGACAGCAGCTTTTAATATTTAGAGACAGACCCCTTGTTCAGGTATTCAGTGGGGGGCTTATCGTAAGGCTCAACATGATGCCATATGTTTATTGGCTCAAGGAAGTGACTTAATGTATCTTATTCTGTTTACTGCTCACTACACCAAGTCGCTCTTTACCAACCGCCACTATTATTTATCCTGCAGGGCATTGGGATTTTCAGATTTTAAAAGTTGTTTATAGTGAAGAATTTTACATTTGAATTGGAATGGGGGTGTCAGACCAAAATGGCGTTATCCTTATATAACTTCCTGTGTGGAAAACAGAGGTTGTGTCGTCAGCAATCCACAGGACCACCTTCTCCACCCCCATTCCATTCAAATTTAGATTCTGTCCCATTGTGACACTTGAAGACTTTGAAGAAATTACTTTTTAAGATGAGACTCCAGCACAATTTCATGAGAATACATTTTTGATGACTGCTACCACAAAACACTGAGATCTAAAAGAATAATAGACAGAAACGCTCTCATAAGGAAGGGTAAATGAGAATACTGCTAATTAACAATCTCTGAACCTGTGCCAAATTTCTAATGGAAACCATTCAATAAAAAAGATACAAAATGTAACAGAAAATAAAGATAACATGATATATGAAAGTGATGTCAATCTTTAAAAATTAACTATTAACAATGGTTCTTCATTTCAGTTAAATATGTGATACATTAAAGGAATTGCTCACCCAAAAGTGAACATTTGCCGAAATTTACTCACTGTCGGGCCATCCAAGATGTAGATCAGAACATCATCATCAGAACATCATCTGATGAACAGAATTGAAATAAAGTTCAGAATTTCACTTGAGGAATCGTTATTATGGACTCATATTTTGGCCAGAATCAACGGTTTAAAGTTAAAATGCCTTGATGGTTTTGTTTCTTACAAACATACAGATTTCACTTCACAAGACATTAATTGACGGACTGGAGTCATGTGGATTTCTGTTTGGACTCCAATTCTGACGGCACCCATTCACTGCAGAGGACCCTTTGGTGAGCAATTGATGTAATGCTAAATTTGTCCAAATCTGTTCTAATGAAGAAACAAACTCATCTACAGTACATCTTGGATTTATTTTTGTGTGAAGTATACTTTCAACAATGACCCCAAATAGTAATATACGGATTTCACTACTTTAAATAACAAAATAACCAAATTGCATTTATTTAAATATCACACACACATTTTCATCCCCAAAAAGAAGGTTTTAAAATATAAAACAACAGAGATATATGATATATATTTAAAAACCTTCTTTATTGGTATATATTTTGGTGTTAAAACAGTGAAACCTTTGTGAACTTGAGGGAACTAAATTCATACATACAATAAAAATGATCTTGGGAGCAACTGAATAAAAGTCACTGCAAAAATGGCCCAGAAAAAAAGTAGTTCTGAGGAAAGCTCTATCATTTCTTTGCCGATGCCAGTTGAAAATAAAGATTAGGTGCACTAAACAAATTTCATTTTATGCATTACAGTTTATTGTAGAGACAAGGAAGAGTTTGATTCATTCATTTCAAATGAGTCTGTAGAATAGCTGGCCTTCTGATTTCATTTCATGTCAGTGTCAATTAAGCTTTTTGAGATGCACCAGATGAATAAAATTCCTGACTGATGAAGCCAAGAACTTTGGCACTGTGCCATCTCAGTACAGATGAAGAATGAAATACAGCTATTCTTCAATCTACTGTTAAAGACTCTTTGAACAAATGTCTTCAGTTCTGGCAATAAATGAATAAAATGACATGCCAAAGTAGATTAACTTCACCAGCATTGTAAGATGTTATCTTTTAGTCAATATGTTTACTACAAACCCAGATAAGACATTATAACGGTGATTCCTCAATCCTCAATT
>NW_015542355.1:835424-862141 GCF_001515605.1 Sinocyclocheilus anshuiensis
CAATTGTTTGTAAAAAAAAAAAAAAAACACCGCTCAAGGTCACATGGATTTATTTTGATGTTTCTCCGCCAAAGATGATATTAAATCAACAACAGCAAATTGTTTTAACTTGAACACAGCCTATATAGAAGATGCTATAAAAGATGCACTCAGTAATGTAGGCCTGTTGCATTTCACATTTTTATTAAATATATATATATATATATATATATATATATAGTACATACACTACACTGGCCAGACATTAAAAAAACGGTGTACTTCCACATTAAGAAGCCACATTGAGAGAAACTGTCAGAGGTTGTCATTATTTTTTTTACTTAGCTCTGTTGTCTTTTCTCTGAACCAAAGGAGGTATCAGAACTGCACACGTGTACATGATATTTGCCGTGACCTCTTTCTGCTACTGCTCTTACAGCATGTTTTCATGCTACACAAGCTTTTTAGAGAGGAAAATATTTTGTTCAAGAGATGACTCATCAACCTATTCACTGAGCTGACAGCAGAAAGCACCAACCCTACTCTCTCGCCCGCTCTGTTTTTCTGCAAGTTGGTTGGTAATAATGGCTCCGGTATTGATGGAAACCCAGCTGATGCTAAAGCAACTTGAAATTAACTTAAATAATATAGACAGTCAGATGTTCTTGCTTTCACTGAAGCACAAAATGTTCTTTCTCAAACTTCATGGCACAAAAATGCTGCTAACATTAAAGGAGAAAAAAAGATCCCATAATCTCGTTCTTGCTCTACAAAGCGTTTGGTTTGGTATTCATGGCTCTGGTGTTGGTGAAAAAGCACACTGTGCTGAAATGACACCTCCATAGCTTAGAGTGTTCCGTAAGCCTCTTCCAGAGAAGACGCTGGCACATCCCAGCAGCCCTCTCATCACAAACACGAGCGTGTGCCACAGATAAGTCATGCTCTTCGGCGATTATGTCGTAAACACCATTTCTCCCCCTCAGCTGCGGAGATTCTCCACTGCCTCTCTTCTCGGTTTCATCGCTGAGGGTCTCTCTGCTCCTATACAGATTTTAATTGCTTGGCAATAAAAAAAGAAGGTACCGACAGCTGAGACAGGCTTACTGAGCATACATGGATACCGAGACTGTCAGGAGGCAAGTGTACCCTCAATAAAAGACCATGCATTAGAACCGATTTCCACATAAACCAAATGGACAGTTTGATGTGAGACACTCTCCAAGTTAAAGACTGCCAATGCTTTCAAGTCAAATTTGTGGCACACTCTAAAAGGTCAAATATTGAAGTAGAATAACTGCCTGTGAATTTGACGCCACATTAATTTGACAATCAAAACAGTTCCCTCTCTGTCAAAGTAAGAGTCTCCAGCTATTTGCGAACTCCCGTACTTAGTGTATATTGAAAAACGTTTTAACTGTTTGAAGTTGTGCAGTATAAATATCTTCCCCAATATATTACATCCACCTCATAGACCTATGACATTCTAACAACTTTCTCTGGTTTTGTTAAAACATTAAGGGACAGTTCAACTAGACATTATTATTTTTCAATTACTTTTATCATTTACTCACCCTCCTGTCATTGAAAAAACTGTATGAATTACTTTCTTTTTGCAGAACATACAGTGGGTATACATTTTGTTGCTTTGCAGCCTAAAATGAAGACAGACACTGTTTTTGTTTGATCCAACTGTATTTACTCAGTGCAACTTATAACATGAAAGATATAATACAAACATGTCAGAAACCCCCCCCCCCAGAATCAATGAGTTGGAAAAAAGATCACCCCCTCTAAAAATGACTTGTAAACTCAATCAGGTGTAGCTGAATCTTCTAGTGTGATTCTTTTCTATACCCGCTGTAAGAGAAGATATTCTAAAGAATGTTTCAACTGTTTTTGTTCATTGTTACGGCATGGTTTTTTTTTGTTTTGTAATTTTCTACGCGTGTCTTTCGAGTTAACTGTGGTGCCGCCTGTCAGCGGTCCTTTTAAAGTGCCACTTCCAACCATTATATTGAAGAGAACTTTTTGCAGGATAATGGTTTACTTTTTTTCTGTTTTTGATGAGCTTAACTGAGACTTGAATGTTTGTAAATGTTTTTGTCCCAAACTTGATTTATTGCAATTATTTCTATTTTAGAAAAATAAATGTGATTGCTCTCTTCACAAATCAACTGTTTCTTGTTTTTCACTGGCATTTCTCTTAGGTGTTGAGGACTAATGCATCTTTGAGCCTACATTCAGTACGAGTGAAATACTTAAGAACTGTTAAAATCAGATACCCTCTCAGACAAAAAAGTACAAAAGCTGTCACAGGGGTGGTCCCTTTTCAAAAGGTACAAATATGTGCCATTTAGTTACTAAGATGTACTTATATGCACCTTTAGAGGTAAATAAAGTACAAAGGTTTACCTTTTGAAAAGCTACCACCCCAGTGACACTTTTCCTCAAGTGGTATTGCAATTGGTGACTTGTAATGCAAATTTTCCCTGTAAAATATTTATAATTTTATTTTAATATGGATTACTGTTTTTATTGTTTTTTGGCCAAATAAATGCAGCCAAGAGATATCTTTCAAAAGCTTTAAAAAATAAAATCTATGCTAAACAGTAGTCTAGGAAAAGCATGCATGGAATACAGAGGATTTCTTAACCACAGTTTATTGTGTTTCCTCCACACTCCAGGACATGGTAAGTTCAGCCAAGTTAAACATGTTCCTAATATTTATTCACGAAGAGCACAAGCGCATTATTCAAGTAGATAATCCGTCTCCCCTGCTGCTCCCCTCCATCAGCTCAGGGCAGCTACATAAGCACAGAATAATCACTCTAAGTGATCTCACTATCAATAAAGCAGCCAAAATATTTACCTGTTAGATCCGTTACCAACTCTAGAAAGGGAATTTGTGGAAACAGGAGGCTCCTTCTGTTCCCAGCCATAGTGTTTGCATGCAAACACTTACGGAATGATTTTAGACCACGGTGCAAATGGTTAGTAAATTAATAACATGCTGTGTAGAGGCCTGTGTACTCCCTCAGAGTCCTGGTACTGAGAATTAAGCCAGTCCTCTGCCCAGCTGAGCAAAATTGAAATCCAAGGTAAACTACAGCTAGAGCTGCTTTATATAATCAACAGTGTTTCTGATGTCCATTTTGTTCAGTATTTTTTAGCCACTAAAGGGAATTACATTCTCATTAGCCTCCGTTTCTTATCGGAGAGCAGAGGTGCATTAAGTATTCAGTTTATAAAGTTTAACCTTCATTTACTTAGCGCTCTTGGCTAGATTGTTTCTACTTTAAAGCACAAGGGAAAGAATGAGAGAGGGTGAGCGGAAGGTAAAGGTCTTAACTGTAAGCCTTTACATGTGCTTTTCATTTTCACTACAAATCTATAATCTGAGACAACACTAAAACTTTGAAAAAATGTAAAACAAATTGTAGAATGTAAAATTAAGAAGAAAACTAAGATTCTGCAATATTTTTAGGTCAAACAATCAATTATCATTATACATTCATATAATAATGAATTTCATTGCTTTCGGTAGAAAATATTAATTCAAGTTGCATTTGCTAACAAACAGACTATTTGTTAGTTTTAACAAACTATTTTTATGTAAATGTAGCAGGTTTAATCAATTCTGTATAAACGACATCCATATTTGTTTTGTTTTTATTGCATATAAGTTTTATTCTAATGGATCAAAAATATTTGACACAAACTGTGTAACTGTAACACAGTAGTGTGTAACACTTTCTGTGTTAAAAGGAATAACACATTGGTTAAGAGTAACACAAAATGTGTTGTCCTTGTCTAGACACAAAGGTGTGTTAAGAAACAGCACAGGTTGCACACTTTTTAAGTGTAGGTAGCTTAAGTGGTGTTCAGTCCCAAACACAAACAACAGCTGGTGTTATGACCATTATCGGCAAGGCCTCAGTCATTTAAATGGTGTATTTCAGTATTAAAGTTACTATTTCCTTCCAATTAGCAAAAAAAAACACTTTTAAAAACACGAGTATGTGAGCTCATCCCCCTCTGTCGCCTCTGGCTTGCTTAGTTGGGGACACTTCATTTCCAGCGATACCGTTGACTTGATTGCAAAGATACTATTTAAACTGAGCTGGATGTTGACATCACTGAATTCAATGATGAACTGTCTTTAACTGAAAAATTTGTGTTTACTATTGTCATTTTGCATTATTGACACTATTTTCCTAATTAATGCTGTTCAGTTGCTTTGACACAATCTGTATTGTTAAAAGCGCTATATAAATAAAGGTGACTTGACTTGACTTGACTGTGTAGACAGGGGAGTTCTCACAGGAAAGTCAATCCCGCATCTCACTTGGGAAGCTCACCCATGTATAAAACAACGTGGAGTCATATGTCTCCGCAGCGCTGATCTGCCAGACAGCGTCTCTCTCCTCAGCTGAGTGGAGATGATAGGTGAACATCGTCTCTGCACGCCGCCGCATGACGTGATCCCTGTCAGAGTCTTGCAGCGCACCACATTCTCCCATCAGGCTACCTGCAGTAGAATCCACCCACCGCCGTCTGATAACCTGAAGCCAAGTGAGCGACATCTGAATCGCTGATTTCAAATGTGTTACAGGATACAGAAATCAAAATAGGGAATGAGGGTTTAAGAAGTTTAAAATCTAAACTTCAACAACGATCAAAATGAAAATATAAATGCACATGGTGAGCACAGTAGCATAGCATCTTTTAAAAGCAGAAAAGATCCAGAGTTCAGAGCAGTGCAATCCATCTGAACAGAACCACACAGAAAAACATTCACCATTTGAATGATTCCAAAAAGCCTGAAGATAACTGAGAGTACATATGTCAGCAAAAACATTACTGGTACACAAGATGAACAGAGAAGATGGAGAGGAGATGATATACCAATGCAGACAATGTTCACCCTTCGCACAGAAAAAAGAACAGAGGTGCAAACCTACATTGACCAACACAGGAATAACATTCAGCATTTTACAGAATGTTTGACACTTTAAAGTCACACTCTTAGTAATTTCTTCCTCTTTCAAATGTTTTACCCTGAAGAAATGAATAGGACTTCTGAAATATGTTATAAATCACAAGAAATGAAGACTGCAGTCTTAATTTTTACATGAACAAAAGTGATGTGATTGATTGGGGCCTTGTGGAGGAAATTTTATGTCTATCTGAAATATAAATATTATTAGTAGTATTATTTGCTTCACTGTACTAAAGAGTGTTCTTTAGACTGTCTCTGAGTGCTTCAATATGCTTGAGTTTTCGATGAGCTGAGAGATAACAGGAAAAGACAAGTATGAGACAGGAAATGTTATTTTAGCTTCTTAGACATCCTGGCTTCTTTGCAACGCATCTGGAGGACATAGTTGGACACCTTAAATGGACATATATGTTGAATATGCATTGTGATGAGATGGATGAGATCAAAGCATCCGCATTTGATGGAGGTATAAATGTTGAGTTTGGGTGTTTCCTCTTGGTCACACTCTGCAGTCAACTTGGATGACTGTATGACTGTTGAACTTTTCTTGCAAGAAAATAAATATTCCAAAGACTTTTGTCTCATACCTTTATTGGAATTGAAAATTGCCACGACAATCTGTCAATTTTCAATCTGGAATTGAACATTGCCACGACAGCCTTTTTTGACTGGCGGCAGTGTATTGATGCCATTTTCAGAAAGTGGCATTTGGTGGCATTTGCAGAGTCATCATGTCATTCTCCAATTTAGGGGTGGGCGATATGACCAAAATCTTATTTCACCTCGATACAGTTATTTTTATTTTATTTTTGTTATTAAAATTAAGAAAAAGAAGCTAATTACAAGCACAACAGATTTATTTCAAATAAATATGAAATAAACTATTAATTTATTCAGCTACAGTAGGCTAGGATTTTGATATAGCAAAATCTCTAACAATAGACACTTTATTTCGTGGTAACGATACATACCGTCATACCGCTCAGCCCTACTCAAAGTCAAAACAAATGCAAAAAAGACCACAGAAAACCAAAAATTCAAATAGAGTGGGATGAGAAGTGCTTGTTAAAACACTGGCATTCAAATGCGTTTGTTGACTCTGATTGTAGTGAAGGAGTACAGAATAAACTGCAGTAAAGGAGTACAAGGAGAATATATTATTATTCATCAATAGTCAGCAAAAATATTTATTTTTAGCGTCCTAACAGGATATCACATGTTCTTGACCACAGCTGTGCCTTCAAGGAGTAAAATCTCAAAAGCAGAAGTTCAGAGGTGTGAAGTCCACATGAAGCACCTCTCATTTAATTCCAACAGACTGAACGTGCCTAACTGTTGCAATTTGAACATTCCCGGGACACATAGGATGGACAGAGAATATGAAGAGATGATGAATATCTATGCTAATACAGATCCTGTAAACAGTCTTGATGTCAGTACAGAAACAGAGAACTCATACACCAAAAGACACCAAACACCTCAACACACAGGTACTGAGACTCATTTCATTATTATACACATTATAGTCATATGAGTGTTTATTATAAATTTGACATCATGTTTGTGGTGTTCAGAAAGTGGCTGTGTGAGGGTGAGAAGCTCCAGTGCAGTTACAGTGTGTTTGGCGGTGCTGTGTGTTCTTCTGCTGACTGCAGTCATAGTGCTGGGAGTCAAATTCAATAAAAACTACACAGAAGAAGACACACACCAGCTACTAAACAAAGAAGAGAGAGATGGCTTATCAAATAATTGTGGCCTGATTAAACAAAGAGAGAACATGGGTAATCATGAAATATATTAAAACAGCAACAAAAATGTTTTACAGGATACAGTATCACCTTAATGCAAACCAATAGTTGAATGGTTGTGTTTACAGATGGATGGGTGTGCTATCAATCCAGTCTTTACTTCATCTCTTCTGAACAAAAGAACTGGAATGAGAGCAGAACATACTGTATGAATAAAGGAAAAGGCGGATGACGTATGAGGTCAGTGATGCGCATGCGCCGGTGAGTCTCGTGAAAACCAACGTTTATTAACAGGAGCAAAGGAAGCAAAGATTCCTTACTGTAGCAAAGGAAAACCAGTCTCCTCTTGGCTTATATCGAAATCCTCCGACATTCTTCCTTACAAATCCTCGTTTTGTACTTCTAATTAGTGACCGTTGTTTTGTTTTGATCTCTCCCCTGCGCTTCCGCGTATGTCACTTCTGAGCGGCGCATGCGCAAAGCCGACCTAAATATGTCATCCGCCTGGAACTGTTTCCGTGTACAACAGTGAGTGCAAGCTACATTAAAGTGATTATTACGTTTTGAATATGGATATTTTTCTTACAAAAATGCATCGATTCGCTACAGGAGGCCTTTGTTCACCCCCTGGAGCCGTGTGAGACACTTTTTTTTATGGATGGGTGCTTTTTATTTAACTTCTTTTGGACTGATGCATGCAACACCTGCTGAGTGCCATGAAACAGCTTGAAAGATCAAAGACAATTTTTAATATAACTCCGGCTGGATTCGTCTGAAAGAAGAAAGTCATATACACCTAGTATGACTTGAGGGTGAGTAATTTATGGGCTAATTTTCATTTTTGGGTGAACTAACCCTTTAAGTTTGTGTTGGATTGTTACACCTTGTGTAGCCCTTGTGTCTGTTCAGAAATTAAGACATTAAAGTCATGATGAAAAAAGGTGGTAACAGATATTTCTTCCATATTGTGGCATTCATCTAAGTGTAATGAAAATTGGATTATTGAATTTTCAGACGTGGGTGTTGCACTCAAAAGTGGAGGAAGATGAATATGAGTCATAAGCAGACTAAACGATCGAAGAGGTGCAGTTTATAGAAGATCCAATTATAACATTTCAATTAAAAGTTATGTGCTACAATTAAAAATTAAACATATGTATGGATGAATCGTTTACAATGAGATCAGTACCGTGCATGTAGAAAATGGGTGAATTTTTATTTCATGCTGACTCTAAACCATGACCAAAGACTATAGAATACCCAAGACCTGTATAGTTTTGAATGGGGAAAAATGCAACGCTGAATATGGCCGCTCTATTGAACGAAGCCCCGCCTACTGAGTAAAAGAGCTAATCGCTAATCGGTAAAGTCAGCGTGTTACTGCAGCTGCCGTTAGAAGTCCCGGTTGCTATAGAAACAGTCAACGTTCTGAGACGTGTGCTCAGGACTGCGCATGCGCACTGGCTGGTATAGCCTGAAAAATAAGCTTTTTTATCGCTATTTGAGCAAAAGAAACAACATTTTTGAGACTGTTGTTGTCAATTTTCATTGGTGATTTCAAATATGAAATTTAATCTTAAACTTGGCGAACGGTTTTGGAGAATTTAATGTTTCCCCATTCAAAGAGATGGGAGCTGCACTTGCAAGCCCCAGAGGCGTTTCAAAGATGGCCGCCAAGTGACATGACTTGCCTTAAAGGAACTTTGACCATGACTCATGTCTGGTTCATTCTACTAGGACTTTATTAAAAGGGTTTCTTGTGATACTGGAGTCTGGATTGGTCTGAGTGACGGAGATGCAGAGGACACATGGAAATGGGTTGATGGCAGCACAATGACCTCTAAGTGAGAACTCACTGAATTGAACTGATTATTATCTAATAAATTATTCTTACATTCAGTATCATATCACAGCAGCACTGAACATTAAATGCTGATCTGTTCTTTTAGGTTCTGGAGGCCTGGAGAGCCAAATGGATCTAGAAAGGAGAACTGTGTTTTGTCTTATGCATCAGGGTGGATTGATCATCGGTGTCATGAAACTTTTAAATGGATCTGTGAGAAGAACATTTAATGGGAGTTATTACATGAGATGCAGGTTTATGTAATATAGTACATAGGGGAAAATTTTTGTCTATTAAATAAGTGAAACAACAATCAATTGCAAATTATGTTTTTGTGTATTCTTCTACAAGTACCACACTGAAAAAAATGTTGATGTTGAAACAATTTTCACTCAGAAATTGCTAGTAAATTTCACAATGAACAAGAAATGGCAAGTAACACACTGAATTAAACTTGAAATCTTTAAGTTGAAAAATTTAATAGTATTTTCTTGTACAATGTGCTCCAATAATCTTTTTTTTTATTTACAACTTTGAAAAAACACAGTGCAGGGCACTATAATAAATCATCTTCATTATTAAATCACTTAATTCTCTATGGTTTTCTGTCGTTTTAATTCCGTAGTTTTTACACAACATTCACAACATAACTGTTATACTTCCGATATCTCGATACTTGTAATGCCAATAGCAGAACTACCACAACAGTGTAGCTGAAGGAGTGTGTTGTGAGAGGTACTGGTAAGAAGAGACTTGTAGGTCTCTCTCATCACCTGTTCGCTTTCATTAAGTGAGATCATTCCTGAACCATACCTCTCTGATCCCTCCTAGGATTAGACACCGCTTGTCATGTTCCATTTGAAGATTTGGGAGGGAAGAGGGATTTTTCCCTCAGCTCAAGTCATTTCAAGGAGCCTGAAGTAAAGCGAGAGCAATTTTGTGAGACAACGCTAAAACGTACAACCATCACTGCCCACTTTATGTGCGAGCTGTCTGGAGATGAAAGGTCTTTTTGCAGATCAGACTCCCGAGGCACTAGGTACTCGGCCTTAGGCGCTTATGAATACATATGTCTAAAGCTATACGTCACTTAAAATCGGCTTCAGACACACTGGGCTGTGAAGAAAACTATGGCTTTAAAAATCAAGCAGACACAACAGAAAATTGAGCCGACTGTCAAGTCACAGTTTGAAGCAGTTAGGAATGGTTATTAAACAGCTTTTTCTGCTAAGTGAGGGAATGAGGGAGGGTTGTGGAATCCAAAACTCAGTGAAAGTCGCATGAAGAAATATACTACTAACATCAAAATGACACACCAGCCATTTAACCATGCTAAATACACTAAAAACAGTCACTCATTCTTTTTGGTACAAACATGTCTCATTTCTATGCAAATTAGGCTCATTATAGATTGTGACACGTCATTTCAGGGACTTTCATCCTGTATCATCAAAACGTCACTCTTGCTCCGGTGCTCAACTGGGTTATACAAAATTCAGATTTGCAAAAATGACTGAATTTGAATTGATGTCCCATAGGAAGTTAAATCTAGACTATCACCTAAAGGCCTATAACATTTTAAAGCTTTTTACAAGTTTCAAACAAGGATTTGCCAAGCCAATATTCAAAATTTGTCTTAACAAAAATTAATTTGGCTTTTGAATTTCAAGCACTTAAATTCTAATGCTTTACATTCAAATTTGAATTTCAATTCTGCATCCTGTTTGCTATCTCAACTCAATTTAATCCAAAATAGTGCATACCCATAGTGCTCAAAAATATCTAAGTAATAATTTACGCTACCATTCAAAAGTTTGAGGTCAGTATGATTTAAAAAAAAGATATTATACATATATTTATTAAATGGATCAAAAGTGACAGTACATACATTTACATTATTACCAAAACAAAATCTGTTTCAAATAATGCTGTGCTTTTGCAGTTTTGTTGTTGTTTATGTTGATCAGCATATTAGAATCATATCTGAAGGATCATGTGACACTGAAGGCTGGAGTAATGATGCTGAAAATTCCAAAAGGGTCTGGCTGCAGACTTGCGCTTGCACTCTCAGACTTGCATTCTCAGACTTGCACTCTCAGACACTTGCACTTCCGCTAGCGACGTCACTTGCAGTCTTTATTATTTTTTATTTTGTTCTATTTGTTGATTACTTTTTGTTTGAATCTCTCAACATTTTACAACAGTAGCCAGGTGGTGAAGACAAGAAAAATTACATACTGTCATGTACCGTGAAACCGGTATAATTTTGAAAAATACCGTGATACAAATTTTTGGTCATATTGCCCAGCACTACGTTATAGTATAAAATTAGTTTTAATCATTTAATCACCACCACAGCTTCTTGTCTCCATTGGCAACACGCACGATTTGTGTCGATTGCAAGTGACGTTACCGGTATCGGTAAGTGACATTGTAAATTAGTTTCTTTTTTCTTGTCTTCACCACCTGGCTACTGTTGTAAAATGTTGAGAGATTCAAACAAAAAGTAATCAATAAATAGAACAAAATAAAAAAATAAAAAAGACTGCAATTGACTTCGCTAGCGGAAGCGCAAGTGTCTGAGAGTGCAAGTCTGAGAATGCAAGTCTGAGAGTGCAAGTGCAAGGCTGCAGCCAGACCCTTCTCCAAAATTCAGCTTTGCCATCACAGGAATAAATTACATTAAAAAAAAAAAAAAATCTAATAAATGCAGCCAATTATTTGCCAGAAGAGTGTTAAAATCAGGTATATAATATTCACTTAGCCAATTCCACCCCTTAGTAAAATCCTCTACAAAATGCTGTCTTTACAGTTAGACTGGAGACTATTGAAGGCCAGCAGTGCAAACTCACCTGCAGGTGAAGACTAAACTTTCAGATAGTTCAGGTGTTGATGTTGCAATGTTTGTTGATGACTGTAAGTCTGAAAGTGGATGACTTTATTAGCTGGTTACAGATATTTACACAAACAGAGCACGTATCTTCATTTGATATTCTCCCTCATGAGTCTAAGCGCACGGCACACCTGCGTGGCCCAGGAGGGGTTATTATTTACATCTGTTGCACGGTGTAAATAAACACATCACTCTGGAGACATGGAAAAAATGCTATCCAACTAGAATAAACTGAAGACACTCTGAAGTCTGTACAACACAAAAGCAATGAGCAACTCAAGGACACCTTTTCTTGTCCTGTAGCAGAGAATTCTAGAACTTCAGCACGGTCTGTCGTCAGTCGACCCTTGATTTCAGCCTGGCTTTAGAAAGCAGACAAAAGATTTCATCTCCAAAAAGCTTTAGTATTCAATGCACTGAAAAATAATAAATAAAATTCAATTAAATTACATAAAAAATTTATTAAAATTACATGTATTTTAGCCTGTACACTTTAGCTAGATAAAATGTGCCATGCTTGTAAATCTGTATATTTGTAAAAACAGCTGTATAAATACTGATTATGCATTTAAGTTGACTATGTATTTAATCCATTGTTCTTGTATCTAAAAGTAGGAGTGATTATATTTTTTGATAATATGACCTTATAGCTACATCTATTAGTTTTTTCCCATCCCTTGCAAACCATGGAAGTTCAGCAGAGCAGAACTTCTAGAGAAAACAACAAATTAAACACTGTGAACAAATTCACAGCGCCTTGAAAATGCATAAATCAATAAAGAATATATCTTTCTTCAGGAATCTAAGGCATGGAGACATTTTAGATTAATAAAAGATCTAGAAGTAAATTCATCAGAATATTGTGAGAAATTAAATGTCATAATGATACATTTTCGATGGCCTTTACATCAGGGCATTGATTCCAAAGGCAATGGGGCTCGTCCAAGATGCCTTGGGAGTGAGAACATGATAGAGATAATACTGCACCGCCTCCATTCTTCATTGACAGGCCACCATTCATAACAGTGTACATTAAACGTGTTGCACATACCTAAATGTTGAGGCTATAAAAGTATTTTACTTTTAAATGAATTGGAAATAGCACTGCTGCGCAGCAAGGAGATTCACAAACCGTTTTCAACTGCTACATCAAATCTCAGATCTTCTGACAAAAGTGCTGCTTTGGAACTCAAAACACGCTCATTAAAAACTAATTTAAAGTCCTCTTCTAAAGTTAAGGAATGTGACCGTGTTCAAAGAGTTAGGAAAATGTTGTGATTTTTGGCTTCAGAGGCAGAGAACTGATTACACCGGTAAAATTGTGTAGCTCTTCAGGCAACAAGCAGATCTGTCTCTCACAGAACGAGGGAATCACCACTTAAACACTCTGTCCTAAATTTAGAGTTTACTGCCTCTCTTACAAGAAAATAATAACAAACCTGTATAAAAGTGAAAAGTATAAATGAGGTCTCTTAATATCAACAATGAGATTAAAGGAATGTTTCACCCAAAAATAAAAATTTGCTGAATATGTATGTACCCTCAAGCCATTTAAGATGTAGACGAGCTTGTTTCTTCATCAGAACAGATTTGGAGAAATTTAGCATCACATTATTTTGCTCACCAATGGATTCTTCTCAGTGAATGGGTGCCGTCAGAATGAGAGTTCATACAGCTTATAAAAACATCACAATAATCCACAAGTAATTGACACGACTCCAGTCCATCAATTAATGTCTTGTGAAGTGAAAAGATGTGTGTTTGTAAGTCCATAATCCACAGTAACACTTCCTCCAGTGAAAAAGGTTATCCTCTGTTGTACTTTTACATCAAAATCCACTGATTTATTTGTTTATAAACTGTTTTAAACACTTTTAAACACTGTTCGGTCTGTGTATTATTGTGATGTTTTTATCTGCTGTTTGAACTCTCATTCTCACGGCACCCATTCACTGCAGAGCATCCATTGGTGAATGAAATGCTACATTTCTCCAAATCTCATCTACATGTTTGATTGCCTAAGGGTGAGTAGATTTGCAGCTAATTTTCATTTGTTGGAGAACTATTTCTTTAAATGGAGAACAACTTATTTTCTGATCATACTGATCATAAGCAGACCTATCAAATCATGCAATCTAAAGTCTGAGCTCTCAACAAGAACACAAATATCCTCTTCAAATTCTTCTAAAATCAAATCAGCTGAGCAATGGGAAGTATCCACAATAATGTGAATAATGTATAACATCAACAATTTTATCATTTAATACTTAAAAGAATTTTTGAATTTTACAGTTACTTACTTCAATTTTAAATTAACATTTAAAGGGATAGTTCACCCAAAAATGAAAATTACCCCATGATTTACTCACACTCAAGCCATCCTTGGTGCATATGACTTTCTTCTTTCAAATGAATGCAATCTGAATTATATTTAAAAATGCCCTGGGGCTCCCACCTACGTCCTCAACAATCAAATAAAAAAATATTTATATATTAAATATATCATAATTCATGTAATAATTATAACAACAAAACCAACAACGAAAATTCTTCTAGGTCTCCTGAGCTCCTGAGAATATTCAGATTAAACACACAGTGATTGTTTTTCCTATGGATTTTATATGTCACTACACCATTTTAGGAAGTCATTCATATAACTGCATTTTTGAATACTAAACCAAGATCTGGTTGCAGAAACAAAAACTGAGTGCTGGAAAACTCTTTTAAGCTTCAAATCTTTGTGTTCAGCCTCAAAGCCAAGTGGTCGACTCGTGTTATTTGCTCTCATCAAACAGAGGCACCACACAGAGTCCTATTCCGTTCTTTTCCTCTTCCACAGTTTCCTGTCTGCAGATGAGAAGTATGCTGAGGCCTTGAAAAAGTCCCTGAAGCCCTTTGCATCAGCAGCGTGGCTAGAGACAAGAAAAGCTCTCAAGGACTGAGAGCTTTAATTATATGCTTGCCACTGCAACTGCTCACAGAAAACTGACAGGGCCACCGATGCGGGAGTTTCACATCCTGTTAGAAGACGTATGAAATTTGCCTCATAATTTTTGTCACCTTTCATAAAAATAACAAAAAAAAAAAATGTTATACTGAGCAACTGCTGAGCTTCCTGCAAATGCAAATATTCTCTTATTACCAGTTGGCCAACAACATGTCATTTTGAGGTGAGAGACCTGAAATAACATCTTCACAAATTTGAATTATGAATGTCATCAGTCATCTTCTTTAGCTGAGTGTTGAAAGGAAGTGTAAAAATCTGTCAAGGTAACTACAGGAATGCTCTCCCCAGCTGATGTCTTCAGTATGCTATTATCATGACAAATTCACTGTGATGAATGCACCCACATTCTTGAGAATGCTGTGGAGGTGGATGGTTTTGACAAACGTCTACTTCAGGCTTTTGAAGCACACAACAATAAGCAGCATTCAGGGGAGGACAGGAGTAAAATCAACTTCTAGAACAATGGTTCTCACATACACTCCAGGTGGTATGCAAAAAGCATTTGGTAATTTACAGGACTAATATACTACTACTGTTGAAAAGTTTGGTTCTCTTTTTCTCTTTCTTTTGGTCCGGAACAAAATAGAAAATGATCCATTAACCCTGCTTTGCTTAGCATTTACACGGTCATTTTAACACTGAACCTAAAGATGCAAAACAAATGCATAAGGATAAGATCACAACCTGCCTGGACAGCTTTTATGATGTATATTTGCAAATTAACTTCATTACAGAACATCCAAAACAACGCTTTGACCTGAGCTAAATGCGCTCATTGTATGTGTATATACCCCATATGGTGGTATTTGTACCAGCTGAGAAGTCACAATGAGGTTATAAAGTGTGTAAAGTAGTCAAAACAGCACCAGGAATTCCTCTGTTGCACAAACGAAGATCTGCTGCAAGAAGACGGCGGTTCTGACGCCTGTGCTGAAATGTAATGGCAACATGGATGAAATGTAATGGTTTCATTATCACATCCTGTTTTTGGTTCATTTAAATGTCTTTGGTCCGTGTTCATACTTCAGTCGAATCGCACCACAGTTTGGAAGTAGACTGAAAAGGTGGGTCTCAATCCATTCTTTGAATAGAAAGATCAAAAGAACAGCATTTCTTTGAAATATAAATCCTTTGTAATATTATACATGTCTTTACTGTCACTTTTGATCAGTGTATCCTTATTGAATAAAAGCATTCATTTCTTTAAAAAATATTACTAACCTTAAGCTTTTGAACAATAATGTATATAAATGATATATTTTTAGATACTTTATGTACTTGGGAGTTTTCAAAATGCCCCAGAAATTCAAAAAGAAAGAAAGAAAGAAAGAAAGAAAGAAAGAAAGAAAGAAAGAAAGAAAGAAAGAAAGAAAGAAAGAAAGAAAGAAAGAAAGAAAGAAAGAAAGAAAGAAAGAAAGAAAGAAAGAAAGAAAGAAAGAAAGAAAGAAAGAAAGAAAGAAAGAAAGAAAGAAAGAAAGAAAGAAAGAAAGAAAGAAAGAATTATACATGTCTTTACTGTCACTTTTGATCAGTGTATCCTCCAGTGTAAGCATTCATTTCTTTAAAAAATATTACTAACCTTAAGCTTTTGAACAATAATGTATATAAATGATATATTTTTAGATACTTTATGTACTTGGGAGTTTTCAAAATGCCCCAGAAATTCAAAAAGAAAGAAAGAAAGAAAGAAAGAAAGAAAGAAAGAAAGAAAAAGAAAGTTCCACTATAATAAACTATTCTTTTTACATATGTAACATTTATTTTATTCCAGGTCTAATTATACACATCATCAAGTGCAATATGAGTTGATGTAGTTTTAATTGTACAGCCTCACAACATAATTACTTAGATAGAGAATTTATTTTAATAAATGGATTCTCATATTTAACGTTAAATACATTATTCTGACTTGAAGCACAAAGCATTATTTTTAAAGAAACCTGACAAAAACAAGGACACAGGAAAAAAAATAAATGCCTGTGAAGCATCAGTTCTTAATAATAATAATAAAAAAAGAAAACTGTATAAGCCTACATTCTTAATTCAGCAATGTGAAATGCAAATAGGTTGAACGTTGACTAATGTTCCAAAGTTGTGCATCACAGCACTGACAAGATTGTGGTCAGATTAAACAGAATATGAAAAAACAAATGGAAAACCAGTGATACCTGGAGGTTCTGATGTGATCAAAGGTCAACACTTGACCTGCAAAGTTTGAGAGCCACTGTTCTAGAACATTGCAGTTTGTAAGTAGGACTTGCAGTGTTCTAGAACACTCAAGTTCACGAGAGGATGTAGAGCATATCAAATAAGCTACCATACTGTGTCATGCCTGGTCCGAACTTCCCACAGTCGCCATCAGACCCGGTCTCACTTTGACCTTAGTAAAGTGTCCTCACCTCTCCTCCAGCTAATTTTCCCCTCACCCGGGGCTACTTGTATTCCCTCGGTTTAATCCTGCCACCAGCGCATGGTCTGAGCCCCAGTTAACGCTTGTATCCTATTCACCCTCTCTCCCTTCCTCCCTCCCCTTCTCTTTCTCTCTCCGTCTGCAGTGTGTCTCTGAAGATTTAACCCAGCTCCCTGGTGCCTTCTCAGTACATTTTGCTGTCTCCCCTTTTCATGGTGTTCCGCATTTGCCGAGACCTGACTCAGGCCCAAAGGAGCTCCAAGGTCCCAACCTGCTCGGTCCCCGGGGACCGTCCCACGTGCCCTTGAGGATAAACAGCCCTTCAGATATAAATAACCTCAGTGAAAATCATAGTGGGCATCATAATTAATAAAAGTCGCCCCATTGAAGACACATGCTAATCTATTCACCACATCTCTTTGAAGTAGCAGACTGATCTCGGGGCAGATTATTTATAGCGCTAAAGATGATGCAGTTTTAATACCTCCATCATTGGCTGGATCCAGCGGTTAGTATGAGGTCAGTCCAGTACTCACAACACTAGCAGAGCCTGTGCTGCATGCTTCCTCAGGGTATTACTGGGTTTGATAGAAGTAAAGAAATCTGCCTCGACTCCTCAAGAGATTCAGCAGAACTCTTCAAATAATCTTAGACTTTTTAAAGTCAAGATGTGACACTCTGGCACAACGCCATGTCAGTGGATATGCAGCTGTATAACTATACAAATAGACACAGTGCATTTCAAAGAAACGGAAACAAACGCCTTTGCACGCAGTTCTGCAAAATAGGTCATTGTCATTCTGTGCTACATGAGACGGTGGTACGCCTTTGCCCCCCAGTGGATCATAAATAAATTGCATTGTCTCTTGTTTGTCTACACTGCAGGAGAGATGTGCTTCTACAATGCTGAAAAAGCAGAATTCGGATGTTTGCTTTTCCAAGTTGTATTTTGAATGAGTTGCTAATTGAATAAAGCATGATTGTTTGGAATCAGTATGCACAACAGTAATGTTATTCTACGGTCAAATACAGCGTGAGGAGAAGCACTGTATAACAAGTGGGCCTTCTAGGCCTTCTCTCAGGGAAGCTGATATGTAAATCAATATTGAAAGATAGTGGATGTTTTTATTAACATTATTTAATTTCTTAAATCTCTTATATATCTTTATATTATCTTGAATATCTTTAGATGATAAAATAATAATCTTTCCAATCCCAATCCACTACTTACATTTATGTGAGTAAATTTACTGACATACAGACTATGACCAAAATAAAATGTATAAATTAATAGGGAGGCACTTGACATCTAACATGACTCATTATAGAAGAATTCCTTCCACCATTTCTGCTTTATGTGAAAAATAAATAAATAAATAAAATATCATGTTTAATTCAGTGTGTGTTACCTTTTTTCCATTGTTTGTGAAATTACTAGCAATTTCTACACTAATTTTTTCAGTGCAAATATAAAGTTATTTTCTAGATTTAAAAGTCTGAAAAGACATTTTTCCATTTAAATTCCCATTTCATTGGTCAGTTTGATAACAAGCGGAGCCTTTATCTTGTCAGCTTCACCCTGGTTATTAAATTATGCAAATTAATTGGTATACTGATTAAAAACAGTTCATTTCATAACACTTCTTTTGTCTGACTGTCACCACTGATCAAAGTTACCGGTATGGCCAATGGCCAATGACTACTCTGGTGAGGTAAAAGTAACTTCCAACTTAACATTTAATGCACATTTTTATGGAATCAAAAAAAAAAATTCAAGTAAGAAACATCAGATTTGTCAGATCAGAATCATATCCGAGCAGACCTCATGCAGACTTTGCTCGTTACCACCGATTAGAGCGTGTAATGTCTAGATTGATTTTTATCTGCAGAAGTATCATTCATGAAGCAATGCGCGATATGATATACGGCCGAAGGTACGCCAGCATTTTTAGTCATAGAAATTAATCTGCACGCTGCTATCCAGCATATCTATCACACCGGTCTAATAATTCACAGTAAAGGCGTGGCCGTTACACACTCAAGTACTAATGTAGCACATTAAGCACCTCAAACTAGGCAAGGGATCGCACCCTTGACTCACTACTGACAATTAGTTCATTCTTTTTTCTCCATTAAAGCCGGATGAATGACGGGGATGAAATTCAGATGGCCCATTCCTCTAGTTAGCGGCCCTGTCTGGCAATCTCACAGTGGGTGATTTACATGGAATTATCCCACAGCTGGCCTAATCGGGTCAGAGACCTGTAGGCTGTAACAGTTCCCCACATACCTCAATGCATTAACACACTGTTAAATGATATTCACGCTTGAGTGATAGCAGCGATCAGGTGGAGGGACCAAGATGAATACTTTGATAAGAGGTATGTGCGTTCGCAAGCATTTTTAGTCATAGAAATTAATCTGCACACTGCTATCCAGCATATCTATCACACCGGTCTAATAATTCACAGTAAAGGCGTGGCCGTTACACACTCAAGTAGTAATGTAGCACATTAAGCACCTCAAACTAGGCAAGGGATCGCACCCTTGACTCACTACTGACAATTAGTTCATTCTTTTTTCTCCATTAAAGCCGGATGAATGACGGGGATGAAATTCAGATGGCCCATTCCTCTAGTTAGCGGCCCTGTCTGGCAATCTCACAGTGGGTGATTTACATGGAATTATCCCACAGCTGGCCTAATCGGGTCAGAGACCTGTAGGCTGTAACAGTTCCCCACATACCTCAATGCATTAACACACTGTTAAATGATATTCACGCTTGAGTGATAGCAGCGATCAGGTGGAGGGACCAAGATGAATACTTTGATAAGAGGTATGTGCGTTTGCGATTTAATGAGATTGCTCTTTGCTTTCAAAAGTGGCAGTATAATGTTTACTTTTGCACACCGCAATACACAATAATACTTTGTGTACAAACATGCCACAGTCTGGGAGGAATACGACGGTATACAACAACAGGCAATGATTTGCACAGTGCCGTGCCTGTGTCCTAAATGAATAGGGAAAAATTCCAAAATACAGTTTGTGACAATTGGCTAACCATAGGTGGGTTGATTGAAATGACTGCCGTTTCCTGGTATTTGACATTTCTTTCAGCTAAATTGCTGAATTCTCTTTCAATAGAGCGAGAATGATGCACACCATAATGAAACCTGTGATAATGACAAGGTGCCAGGGAGGAAAATAATAATATTAATACACGACACACATACATTCTTTTCATA
Source organism: Sinocyclocheilus anshuiensis (assembly GCF_001515605.1). Lineage (NCBI taxonomy): Eukaryota > Metazoa > Chordata > Actinopteri > Cypriniformes > Cyprinidae > Sinocyclocheilus > Sinocyclocheilus anshuiensis. Next base: position 855,552 of record NW_015542355.1, read on the forward strand.
CATAAACATAAAAACTGCCTTAAAATACACCATTCAGAAGTAGTTAACTGTACGCTTGTGTTCTCATTCAGCTACACAAAGACCTGCACAGCAAACATGGCAGATTACAAATCTCAAGAAGGCTTCTAAAATTGACCATTTCTAGAGTTAAGAGGACAAAATAGCAACACAAACAGGGAAGGTTTGATTCCCAAGCAGCAAAATGATGAGTTTCTCTGTGTAGGTATACTGTCTGTCAGACAACATCTCATAGAGATAATAGCATTGCAGTGGAAAGTAAATGGAGTTTGTTAAAGCAGGTGACAGCGTGGGGTGACCTTATCAAAGCGTGATAAAGAGGAAATGGGGACAAAAATCAAAATAGCAGTAGAGAAGCGGCCCACCACAGCTGTTGCTCTCTGCGCTGGATGTGGAGATGGCTTGAGGTTTCTTTTTTTGGGTTTTGGTGATAGGGAGGGTTGTTATTTGTTACTGAGTGGAATGAATTGCTCTGTTGAAAAGTTCTAAAGACAATGCCACCCAGAACAACACATGAAACCTTAAGTGCAGTTAAAAGAGATATTTTCATTACTTTCTGTAACTTTGTACATGCCATTATTAACCTTATGACAAATTACACAAAAAACCTCCAAACAAATTATAATGTAAACAACTAATATATTTACTTATATTATGCTCATAAGTTATAATATAATCAATGTATTGTTTATTATTAATTTGTTAAAACAAAAATGAAAAAATATATATAATAATTAAAGGTGTTCATAGATGGCATGTATTCAAATGAAATGCCAAATCTAACTGTTAAAAACTGTCTCAGAGATCTAAGCATCCAGTGCCTTAAGAACAAGCCCCGGGCTGTAAGTGACACAAAGTAACTTGGAAGCTAGAAGAAAGTTTGAGGAACAGAGGCTCTTCTCCCTCACCTCTCAGAGTGCACCAGGGCAGGCACCAGGGGATCAGCTTGACATAGATGGTAAACCGGTAGGAAGGAGGTATCACAGTAAAGAACTTCTGAAAAAAGGTGAAAGAGTTCAGGCCCCCCTCCGTAGTTTGGATGTTTTGAGAGAGATGACTTCTGCTTGGTTGCTCAAACCAGACTTTATCCTGTACACTCATATATGAATGACGGGAGATGACAGGGGATGTGCATAACAGACAGACAGCATTCATAGTCAAAAGAAAATGAGCGCGACCCTCTCAGTCAATGATTGATGGGTTAATTTTACCTGTCATCTGTAGTCAATTTTATCCCTAGAAAAAAATATATATAAATAAAACATTACAAAATCCAAGTGTCTCTTAGCAAAGATTGAACGCGGCAACACTGACCTGCAAAAATAACCTTTCAGCCTTTTTTGTCCATTATTTTTTCGTCCTGTTTTTGAGAAAGCTTTGCCTCAGATTAAACAATTCAGACATAATACAGTAAAATTTTTACTAGAGGTCGACCGATGTATCGGTTTTGCGGATTAATCGGCACCGATTGTTGATTGCTGGAATTATTGGCAAAAATCCATGCCGGTAGTTTTTCCGGGTTGCGTCCATTGCTAGAGTGGCTGAGAATGTCCGCTGTCATTATACAGTACGAGAGCGGCCTCTAGAGGCAAAAGCACTGACACCATGTACTGTTTGTTTTGACACGTGACACTGTGCGCTGCACAGAGCGGGACACTTCAGATGCGGTTTTAAAACAGACAACAAAATGGTGTATACAGTACACTATAGTGCATGTTTTCATATCATTACTAAGTAATAAATTTTTTTGACTAGATGCTGCATTAGTGGAGAAAGAACAGCAGTATGTTTGCTATCAAGGTTGAGAGGACGAGAACATTAGCATCACATCAAATGATAAAAAAAAAAAATGTGACCAAAACACACGCAAGTCTGAATGAAATGTTTAATGTCACGATCGTTACCATCTATTTGCATTAGTTTATATGCAGCTGGTCACATTAATGCATTTGTTAGCCAGCGAAGTTGCAAATTTAAAGCTGTGATGTGAGAAAGCAAACAGATATGTTCATTCAGCCAACAGAAATCCTGCCGTGCCGCAGAGCGCCATTCACATAGTTTTCCATTAAATTGCATTATATTTGTCTGCATTAGATAATTGCATTATCTATGCCGCTTTTGATCATTCTTGAAGGGAACTTTTGATTGTTTGGTGTTTAAATTGTTTTAGACCGCCAATTGAACTGAAAGCGACGCGAGTTCTCCTCCGAATTTGTCTGCGCGACGCTTTTTGCCCGGTGTGCGACTGCCATATTTTGTTATTTAGATAATTAATGAGTTTATTAATTAGTTAATAATCACGTGTTCTAGAATAGAAGCAATTAAAGTGTGAGAGCATTCATACAATATCCATATGTATGGATCTATGGCCTTTTTGTAGATATTTAAAGATGGCCATCTAGTTAGAGTGTGTTAATTTCAACATCTACTAATACATTTTTAAATTTTAAAGTTGCTTCTGTTAACATTAGTTAATGAACTATGAACTAACTTTAATGATCAATATATAATTAATATTTAATATTAATATTTTTATTCATGTACAAAGTATGGTTCAGTGTGTGTTTTTTTTTAAATATATATAGTAAAGCACGATTTTCATTCTGTGTCCATTTTAAAAATCGGTTGATTCATCGTATCGGCCAGTGTGGTCCAACCTATCGGTATCGGTAAAATCCACTATCGTCGACCTCTAAAAATAAACAGAAATATTTCAAAAGGAATTAAAGAAAACTATTTAGATTTAATAAGATTTGAATGTCATGGGGAAAAAGACAAGTCCTGACACAAACACATTTCAAAGAGAAGACACTTCGGTCACAGCCCTCAGTTGTCAGTTAAGGTCAAAGAAAAGCCTGAGTCTGAGTCATTGCCTCATCTTTATTACTCTTTTAGTGAGAGAAACACACCGACTACAAAAAAACGAGGACAGAAGGTCTAAATATAAATGTCAGATGATGCTTTGCTTCAATATAAGTTCTTATTACAAGGCCCAGACTGACTTTTACCACATTTTTGCATAAGAGACAAGTGAATGGTGCTCCCTAATCTGAAGTGTTACCAAATGTTTAAATAAAGATTACTACAGTCGTACTAGCAGCAGAAAGCACAATCAATTTATGCTGTATTATGTTAAAAAAAAACATTAAATGTATGGGCACGCAATGTATGGGGCAATGAATATAATTTTATGATTATGCAAGCACAGAAAGCTCTGGGCAAGTGCGGCAGCTTCTAACTAACAGCAAGACAAATAGGAGGTTTGATGCAATTCCAAGACAAATAAATAATGAAATCATTAAACTACTGCATTACAACAAGTAATCGCCATAATCGCACAACAAACAGAAGAGGGACATGGGCCTACAGCACCCAAATACAAGGAAAAACATGAGAAGACATGCCAGAAGATGTCAGTGTAGTGCAAAATAAACCATCAGAAATACAAATGGCAAATTACCTCAGTATATCATTCTCGTATTATTCATCTCTAAACCCCACTATGTCAAGATTTGTCCTTCTGACTATCTCAACCCCCTTCTGCAAACTCTCCCCCCTCTTCGGAGAACCATCAGAGGCAGCGTCTTTGGCAAGCTGCTTGCAATTGATTATGTGTCTGCTTTTAATGAATATGGGGATGATTAACAGTCCCATATCTCCTGCAATAGAAGGGAAGATTGGTGTACACTGAAAGATGAGAAGTTAAGCACAAGAGAGAAAGCAAAAGGTAGCTCACTGCTGTCATTGCCTCTGACAACAGACTTCCACATAAACTGACACAGGGTTGCCAAAACAAGCTGCTTCATTCATCAACAGCTCTAATTAGGTTGTCGAAAGCACTTATTACATTGAGAGCACAAACCGTTCAATCGTAATGGGAGTGAAAGCTATTGATGGTGGCTACTGCAGATTCAGAATTATTAGAACTACAGGAATGCAAATTGACTCGAATTTAATAAACCTGGCAACACTTCTGGCATTTAATTGTTAGTTCCGTTCAAGGAGAGTTTTGAAAATCCAATAGTGCCTAGTCTTGTTATTAAAATTTAGTGAGATATTATATCACGCTACCTGATATACTAATGTTTTATGCATTCAAAACAGTGTATTTTTGTTCTGTGGACTGTGCACTGTGGTTCAAAATTGTGAATCTGTTTTTTTGTGAGACAAAAAAAAAACTAAAAAAAAAAAAATGTAATAAATAATATTCAAATTATGGGACACTATAAACTGTGCTAATCTCCAACAAAACTGAAACACTATTTGTTTCCCTTCACTCAAAATCACATGAAATAACACTTAATTTAAAGATTTACTCTTTTGTCCCATGCTTGGAACTAGAAATCCACTGTCCAGTTCCAGATAATGCTAACAAAAATTATTCATGTAGTCTTAACAAAAATGGATTAGGTTATCTTCCAAGTTAAATGAATGTAATTAAGGTAAGTTGTGACAAAATGACAAGAATTGTGCTGCTTTATCTCATTTTAATTAAGTAAACTGAACATGCAGTGAAAGTATGTTTTACAAGAGTAACTTAATTGGCCAAACTTGTCTGAGTTGAGAACACATTCTTATGTCAGAAAGCCAACATGACTGCACAGGAGTAAAAAAGTACTGCAAAGACTAAGCTGTATTTAGTTGGGGATTTAATTTAACCAGTTCAGACATTAAATGATACATAGACAATGATGAGAACACATAAATAATTGTCATTTAGTATCAATAGTGTCATTAGCTCTATTGTTTTGTTGAAATTATAATTTCCTTTGATCAATTATTGTGATCAATGAGACTTGGAAACCTAATGTATCCTGCTCTTTTCAATAACATTTCTCCTTGAAGAAGAGCAGACTTTGTTCTAAAACACAAACTTAGGTCCTATATGTAATATAATCAATTTAATGGGTCAAAATATGGTCTTTCTTTGAACTTATAGAGCAGTTTTGTCTAATAACAGCTTGTTTCTGACCTAACCACACACTCCACTCATCACCACCACAATAGAAGCCCCCATTACCATTGTCAGAGACTGCTTAATTACTTTGAGGCAATGAATTAACTTGAATTCTGAACTCATCAGGGTTTACAGTGTAGGTGTGAGTTCAGACTCAATTATACAACAGTGATGAAACTGCTTCAACTCTACAACCAATCCCACAAAGCACCAGACACCCAGATGAATGTCTCGGAGGTTCTCATATTCTCACCTGTCTCCAGCCTGACATTATCTTCATGAAGAAAAACTACTTTTATGTTATCAGCCATGACCTTATGGGTGTGAATTTAATCCAACCAGATTAGACCCACCTGCCTCAATTCATGTTCTGCCCTTAAAACCAACCTCTAACTTTACCGCTTCATTTTGCTTCTAATTATTGTCAAGGAAATTCTAGAAGGAAAAACTAGATTTATTGAAGTTTGCTTGTGGAAAACTCATCACTATGATTTGATACATATGTGACATGCGTTGTGGAATAAGGTGTTCTGAGAATTGATTTGAAAATATCTTTTAAATTCCAATTTAATTAAATTTAATTTGAATTAAAGCCTAAGGTAATAAACAGGATGCAAAACTGCAATTCAGAACTGAATGTAAGTAGAATTAAAATTAGAAAAAAAAAAAAGTAGAAATTAAAGATTTAAATGTTGGCTTGACAAAGCCTTGTTTGAATTTTTAAAAATAGTGGTAACACGTTAGATTAGGGAACACATATTCACTATTAACTAAGACTTTTGCCTCAGTAAACTTCTAAATTGCTGCTTATTAATAGTAAGGTGGTTGTTAAGTTTAGTTATGGGGTAGGATCTAAAATATGTGACCCTGGACCACAAAACCAGTCATAAGGGTAAATTTTTCGAAATTGATATTTATACATCATCTGAAAGCTGAATAAATAAGCTTTCCATTGATGTATGGTTTGTTACGATATGACAATATTTGGCCGAGATACAACTATTTGAATATCTGGAATCTGAGGGTGCAAAAAAATCTAAATATTGAGAAAATTGCCTTTAAAGTTGTCCAAATGAAGATCTTAGCAATGCATATTGCTAATCAAAAATTACTAAATTTGAAGAAATGTACAAAATATCTTCATAGAACATGATCTTTACTTAATATCCTAATGATTTTTGGCATAAAAGAAAAATCAATAATTTTGACCCATACAATGTATTTTTGGCTATTGCTACAAATATACCCCAGCGACTTAAGACTGCTTTTGTGCTGCAGGGACACATATTTAAAACATTAGGGAAAACACGAGTAAAGCTCATTGTTGTGTTTATTAAATTGCTTTTTATTTGTGCTGAATTTATAAAACTAAATAATAGATAATTTTTCTAGCATTGTTTTAGTATCACTTGATATACTATTATAGTTTTTGTTAATTGTTTGATTTGATTTTTATATTTTCTTTTTAAATTTTAATTTCAATTAAAGGTTTAGTAATTTAAGCTTTAAAGGGTTAGTTCACCCAAAAATGAAAATTAGGCCATAAATTACTCACCCTCAAGTCATCCTAGGTGTATATGACTTTCTTCTTTCAGACGAATCCAGTCGGAGTTAT
>NW_015542355.1:864545-867292 GCF_001515605.1 Sinocyclocheilus anshuiensis
TCACGACGAGGCATTCCCCATAGCGACCCCTAGAGCATCGTTTCCCAACAGGGGGGTCCCGGCCCACAAGGGGGCCTCAGCGAGCTCTGTGGGGGGTTGCGTCATATTTTGAAAAGTGTTGAGCAGTGAGCATTTACCTGTTGAGCAGTAGCCTACGTTAGCCCTACGGCCTACGGTAGCCCACATATGGGATTTTTATTTCCGTGCCCCTGGGAGTACGGTCCCACATATGGGATTTAGAAGTTCGGTGACGTCACAAATGCCAAATTCAAACTGGTTTCGCGCTTTGGCTGACGCTGAGCCAGAGAGAGACGTGCACTGAACTTGTCATGTTATCACAACTATGCAGTGTTTTTAACCAGATAATGTTTATTTTAGGTTTCAGACATTTAAATACACATAAGTACTAGTAAAACAATACATTTAGAGTTCGTAAAATACACACGGATGTTAATGGAAGCAGCAATAGCAATCCACTCAAATATAACTTGCCGACGTGTTTTATTAATATCAGATAACATTACACAAAGTGTAAGTAACTAAAGTTCACTCTATTCTTCTCCAAGTTCACCGGCTTGTATTTCGGGAGAAACTGATACATTTACGTGCTGTAAATCCGATGGACAGGACTCTGAACTGCAGCGCGAACAAATTTTTAATTCGTCCTCCACAAAAACGACCGAGTCCCACTGATTCGCCTACTACAGCAGCTGATAGTAAGGACCCAGGCATACTAGACCCAGGTGAGGAAGCTCCCACCAATTCGGGTCGCAGTGCTAGCAATACTGGAAACACAAAATGCAGGAAATGCCAAGATAGTTACCTGAACTATGGTTTTATTTCATTTTCTCGTAGCAAAGAGTCCCTGCCCCAGCCACAGTGCATTATCTGCGCCAAAGTCCTTGCTAACGAATGCATGAGGCTGTCCAAACTAATAAGACATTTGCAGACAACTCATCCCCAATACCACGACAAGCCCAGGGCATTTTTTGAGCGCAAGGCAAAAGAATTGACACACTCCCAAAATGAGATGAGGGAAGTCACAGCTACTGACAAGAAACTTTTAAAAATATCGTATACAGTTGCTGAAAAAATCGCCAAAGCAAAGAAAGGGCATACAATTGCTGAAACTTTGATTTTACCATGCGCAACAGAGATTGTCAAGGAATTATTTGGAGAGGATAAGTCAAAACAATTGGCTAAGATACCATTATCAAATAATACGGTCAAACGTCGCATCGCAACAATGTCAGAAGACGTGAGGGGTCAGCTATCTGCGCGACTTCGTGGTAATAACTTCGCACTTCAAATAGACGAGTCTACCGACGTGTCAAAAATGGCACAACTCCTCGCATACGTTCGTTATGAATGGGAAAACGAGATAAAAGAAGATTTTTTTGTTTTGTAAAGAGCTCCGTACCACGACGACGGCAAACGATATTTTTGAAACTTTGGATAATTTCATGAGATCAGATGAGATAAACTGGAGCGACTGTATTGGGGTATGTACTGATGGAGCTGCCGCGATGACTGGCAGGCAGTCCGGGGTAGTTCAGCGTATCAAAGAGGTTGCTCCCCTTGCCGTTTCAACGCACTGCTTTCTGCACAGAGAGGCGCTTGCTACAAAAGAAATGGAACCCAGTCTTCATGGAGTTTTAGATGTGCAGGCAGCTGATTTTCTGTGGATCAGAAAACCCTTCACTGAGAACATTGAAGCAAAGCTTCCAGCTACTCTGCCATCAAGACTTCTGGAAGAGCTTATAGAAATATCCTCTGATGCCAGCCTGAAAGCCCATTTCAGTGAGGTTCCGTTGGAATCATTCTGGTCTGAAATGGCAGAAGAACACCCAGTCTGTCACACAGCTGCAATGAAGGTGCTGATTCCCTTTAGCACCACCTACCTTTGTGAAGCTGGGTTTTCAACCATGACAGCCCTTAAAACCAAATACAGGGCCAGACTGACCCTTGAGGATGATATGCGTCTTGCCCTGTCAAAGATCTCTCTACGCATTGACCAAATTATTACTCACTGCCAGCAGCAATCCTCACACTGATTGATAAAGCCTCGCAAATAACATGCAAGTATTGAGGTGCCAGATAGCAGTAATTTTGTAATAGCCTATATTCATTCTTTTTTCCTACACACCAGTGTGAATACTGATATTTTTGTTATTGCATTTCAAATAGGGCCAATTTATAGGCTACTCCTATAGGCTTACGTTTTTAAATTACAAATGGCCTACTGATGTTTTTGTTATTGTATTTTCAATATTATATATAGGCTATTATTTGTGCATAAACATATCTGGTTATAGTAATAAACATACCGTTTGTTCGAAAACAACATTTTTTGTCATCCTTGCTGCAAGCTTACAAGAGCGATAATATCATTAAATGTGAAGGGGGGGGCCCTAAAATATTTTCTTGGGAAAAAGGGGGTCTCAGACAAAAAAAGGTTGGGAACCACTGAACTAAGGGATGTGATCCAGACAGGGCGTCAGCGCTTTTGTCCGGATCAGAGTGATACCTCAGTTGTGCACGTGAAGTCTTTGTACACTTTCTAAAATCCATACTGTGGTAAGTTTGCATCCTAGTACTCTGCGTTCTTTTCTAGAATCCTGTATGTTAAGAGCTACACGCAGCAGCTTTGAACACAGAACACAGCTTTTCGTGTTCTTTCTGAGTGGTTTAAAACCCCGGTTCCGCCTTGGGCACCACTCCTCCTATGTATCCTCTGGATACCTACT
>NW_015542355.1:867347-872601 GCF_001515605.1 Sinocyclocheilus anshuiensis
TAGGTTTCTTGCCATGCTGCGGACGCAAGCTTCAGACGAAGAAGTGGATGATGTGTTCTCCCGGTGCCTATTTATACTATAGTCGCGCCGGCAGTGACGTCATGGCTGTCGCCGGCCAACGTGTTGTTGGTGTCTTTTCAATGTATGCTTCAGACACGGGTCACGACGAGGCGTTCCCCATAGCGACCCCTAGAGGACGCAGTGTCTCGTTCCCTACTCAGGGAACCTTGGTTACATAAGTAACCTGAGACGTTTTGTGGTCCAGGGTCACATATGGTCATGCAGAATAAGGCATTAATATGTGCTTTATAAGTACTAAGAAACAGGTAATATGCTAGTAATATACATGCTAATAACTTCTTAATAGTGATCTTTAAAATAAAGTGTTACCAAGATTGTTTAAAATTAGAAATTTGAAGGTTTATAGACCTTGCAAAAAGAGAGAACAATATGTTCTATAACGATAGATGTAATAATTAAACGACAGCTAGACAGACAGAACAATAGACAGAAAGAACAAAAACAACGGATAGAATGATGGGTAGATAGATAGACAGACAGACAGCAAACAGACAGACAGGCAGACAGACAGACCCCATCAACCTTCTGTTAGCCTTATTTGGAAATTGCCCCATAATTTCAGGTTGGGCAATATGTCATATTCAAGGATACAGCACTAATGCTGCTGAAGGGTACACTTATTGGCAATTACATCAGAGTCCTGGTTCCTCCCAAGGTTTCTTCTTCATTCTATTTAATCTTCGGGAGTTTTTTCTTTTTTCTTGTCATTGTCACCAGCTCACTGGGGCTTGTACGGCACCATTCTTCGTAAAGCTGTTTTGGAACAATTTGTATTGGGAAAAGTGCTATACAAATAAATTGAATTGAACAGAATTTACTCTTATCCATTTCAAAATACCTGCACACATGAGCACACACAATATCCCATAAGACAGTGTAACAGTATTATTCACAGTACATTTGTTTTTCATAAGTCGATATCGCTTCCCTCTGCTCGGAATTTGACATCAACCTACTACACAAACACAGCTGCCTGTCATCATCCTTTTGAGTCTGATTAGATTTCTGATTTCATTCAAATTAGAATTATTAGAGGTAACAAATTATGTATCCTGAGAATGTAAAATGAAATGCACAATCAGGATTATTTCCTGAGAACGAGGCAGTCTTCTGAAGAATACCTCAATTATGACTGATTGCTGGGAGCTGTGAGATCCACACACTGATTGCTGGCTTACTTGGCTGCATATGCAAGCCTTACCTCACATGACTGACCACTGCTGGCACACTTGAGAGAGAGACTAAGCCAACTGACAACACAAAACAGCAATCTTTTCGCTGGTTATATTTGCTTTAATAAATGAACAGAGGCCAAACATTGAGACAAAAGCTTTAAAGTCAGTTTACAAAAAGTCTCAAGCACACAGCATATTGATATAGGGAAGATTAAATTACTGTGGTTCCTCACACAGGCGCTTTAGCGATGAATAGCCATATGATGATTTATAATGAAGAAATAAACATATGTCCTCTTTAAACAACAGACAAAACCAGTGACAGCTTTATTTTGCACATTTTGCATATTTATGTGAACCAGTGTTGATATTGTTACCTAAAACTAAAATAAAAAAAATGCAAAAAAATACTACTATTAATAAAAAAAAAAATTATAATAATAATACATTTAAAAAATAAAAATCACAATAGAACATGATTAAAATGTAATATGAAAATATAAAAATAAAAGCTAATTTCATAATATTTATACATATACTATAGTAGTATATAAATAATACTAAGACAACACTGCAGTGAATGCACTATTTTCAGTATAATTTGCTTATAAGTGGTAATAAATGGTTGTCATTTTTTTTCTGGAATGGAACAAATTGTGACTTTGCAGAGGATTTATATCTGCCATTCGTCTTTAAAGAAACAGTTAAATTAAGTAGCAAAATGATTAAAAACTGCTGAGATGACACTTACAATACTTGAATCAATACAACCAATCAATCAGTCTCTGGATAACTTGTGTCACTTATTATAGGTGAAATTGTCTTTCAAACTATCCAAACACACAGATCCTGCATACATTTACATTTCATAAGAGCAAAAGTTTTCAAAATAACAGCTTGTTGCTGAAGTAGGATTGGACATTTGTTAAGACAGGGTTTAGCAAAGTTTCAGTTAGCTATGAGACAGTCTATGCTTCTACCGAAAGAAACAATAAACCATTGTCTGAACTGCATAAGGGCTCATTTCAGCCCATGATGTTGAGTAATGCAGATTTGTGATCAATGTGTTGTATTCTATTTGTGAATTTCATCAGACCACATTGCTTTGAAGGAGCAATCAAACCAACTTATCTTTAATAAATGTGCTGGCGTCTACCAGCATTACCTGCATTACTATCTAATAGACCGAGACTCCTTCGAGAAATTAAACAAGCTGCTGCAGGACCCAAAAAGCATATTAATAATGTATCGCTCTTAGTAAACATGAGTTGAGTTTGACTGCAGAGCACTGCAGAATTCGGCTGTACATTCATTTATATTCCTTTACAGTTCACCAGTCCGACTAAAGTGCCTTTTAGCATCCCTAAAGGAATGGGATGTCAGCACTGAGAAGAATGCATCCGTGACCGAGGTTTAAGAAGTATTCCTTAGTGTTCACAGTTCTTGGAGATGACAGGGCCACTGCACCTATGAACTTCGGTCTTCCATTATGGACGACTGTGACAAGAAAGTTTTTCCACAGAGCCTGTGTCCGGATAGTATCTGGAACATTCTGTCGGATTATAATTCCATTCATATTATTATACATTATATCAAACTAAATTTATGATCAGCAGTGTTGCCAGATTTGATGGACGATTTCCTCACCAAAGCTCACCAAAACCCGGCCACTCCAACAGAAAAAACACCCAAAATTTTAACTGTCAAAGTAATGTGATAGAATATTGCCATGTCAATCAAGGTTAATAAGGACCATTTTTAACTCCTTAAAACAAATGAATGACGACAAAATAATATAAATATAGATAAATGTCCCAGGTAAAAACCCTTGAAAAAACACATGCATCATTTTCAATGTCAACAGTAAGAATAAGCCCATTTAAATGCAAAAAGTGCCCAACATAAGTGATCGGAAAAAGCAACGTAACACCATGAAAGTCAAAACTGTATCATTCATTGATGCACACTGCATGATAATCCGACAATAAAAAATTAACAACAACAATAATGTGCTTACCTTCGTGTCACACTTTAACTTCAGACAGAACTAGAGGAAGTCTTTTGTGAAGTACATATTGTAGAACATAATACAGAACTTTGTAAAGTCCAAACTAATCAAGTCCAGCAGCTTTCAATGATATACCAGTCTGGACAGTTTTAAAGATGTCCTGATACAGGACAGGATTGTATAGTCCCAGATATTCAGTTTCGATTTTGATTAATTTATTCAGCTGTGCTCTAATTTCAGAGTTGCCGTGATAGTACCTTCATGTCATCTCCCTCCACAGGTGTAATTCGAGTCGCTCTCCCACTCTTTACCATATAACTTATATTTAGGCCACTCTAGCATTGTGATCACTTGAATATACAGTTATACAATCAAAATCTGATCCATTATCGCACTAAACACCCATCACTCATTAATCATCACGTCTGACTTGCTGATCCTTCGTGATTGGCTAAAAGTGCGGCAGGTCATGTCAACATCAACATCAGCCGACTCTGCAGTGTGTGTGTGCGTTTAGTAACATGACTGATTGGATGCAGTACATGCACACTTGGGTTTGTTTGTTAACCAATTAGCCTATACATTTTAGATGTTTGAAAACCACCAAACTGACCCCAAACCAGCCCAAATTTTGTCCATCCACCCAAGCCAATTTTTACCAGCACAACAAAATTCAAAACCGCCTAATTGGGCGGGAACCCGCGAACCCACCCAATCTGGCAACACTGATGATCAGATTATCCCATGTGCCCTAGTACAAAAACTAATAAATAAATAAATATTAAACTAGGACTTCTTTAATGTATTATACATCAAAGTTTAGCACCAAACACACTCTACTATACTGAAATCGTAAGACGTAAGTTCTATGTATTTTGCAGTAGAATAAGACAATGAATTACAAAAAAATAAAATAATTTTATAAATTAGTATTCTTGTCGTGGTTTTCCATTAACTATATAAACATCCTTAAAATGGGATTAATTTATTCAAGAAGCAAAATTGCATAAGATATGAAGACTTGTTTGAATGGGAGTTTATCCTAAGAGGTTTAACTTTTTTATACCCTACTGGCAAATTGACAGTTCTGTTATGTGTAGTTAAAGCATGTAGTTAAAACTGGAGGCATCAACCATACTGTAATTTGCGTAAAAAAAAAAAAAACATGGAATACAATAACAATTTGACACAAAGGACGAATAAAGGTAAGCTTCTCACAGCGCTTGCAAATATTTAAAATTATAGATAATCTCACTTATTTACATTTATTATATATCATTTGGATAAAAACAGATCAGAGACAGTGAAGAAGAAACAAGTCTTAAACAAAAAAAATGCAGTGACTTGTACCTAATCTTAGGGTTGGGTATCGATTGGGTTTTTTACGATACCGGTGCCAAATCGATACTTTTAAAACGGTACCGGTGCCTAACTTACTCTAAATGTATTTCACGATCTGGGTCATTATTTAATACAAAACAATATTTAATGCAAAACCGCACAAACCGCACATACTGTATCTCTGTCAATCACTCTGATTTTTAGTTAAAATGAGTGAATTGACTGAGTGCTGTCTGTCACTGTCTTTAATCAGTTCTGTGAATTACTGTATGGTATGCCACATGCACTGTAATATGTTTTATATTAAATATTAAATTTTCAAATGAAAATAGCAACATGATCGTTTTATAAAGTATGCGTTCATATGTGTTAAGGGCTAGATTTCCGCTGGAGGAAACAGCTGTGGTGTGATGAGTGGTGAACGCAGCGAAAACTTTACAGTAGATGGGAAACCGATTGCTCCCTCGTGACCTTTTGTAAACTGTATTTATGACAAAGAACACAGATACAGATATTATAACAATCTATTGATAAACACACACCTTGTGTCCTCTGTTTCTGTTTGAGTTCGCTCGCGCTGCGCCGCCGTGGTCTGCGGATTGAAGAGCGCGCTGAAAGACGGGGAGGAGATGCAGTCTGCCGTCGTTTT